>NC_136497.1:147924506-148084088 GCF_053919585.1 Euprymna scolopes | reverse complement strand
TCGATGGAAAGCTCACCATAATGCAGCTGTTTTTATATTATTCCATCTCTCATGCTCACTAAGTGCCCAGTTCAACGAATTTGATCTTTAATGATTGATTTTAATTGTTGGAATGCTTAAGGATGACAGTCTCAGGTGTAAAGGGCTTCTAACTTATGTTCGGTATTTACGTATGCACTTTGGATGACTCTTTTCTAGAACTTTAAAATGCTTTTGATATATAGTCGATGTTTCTGATGCATCCAGTAGACAAGGCAAGACACATGCTTCTTTGGTTTTCTTAATATCCCCAATCGACTGGACACGTTTCTCAAACCTTCCGAAAGCAGAACTAATCTGTGAGTTATTTCAGAATCTAACGTTCGATATCTACTCAGCAAAATACCAAAATATTTAAAAGTATCATAAACCTTCAACTTCCGCCCGTATTGCACACGAGCTTTCGAAAATTTATCCATATAACCCGAGGCTGCATCTCCTCCCCTACGAGTGTGCCACAAGATCTGCGTCTTCTTCAGACAGCAACTCACGTATGATAGGAAAGTTTTTTAATTTTCACTCAAACGTCGACGATTGAATAGTCTGATAGAACCTTGAAAACGCAAGGAAACCCCGACATCAATGTCTTTAAAAGTATAAAAAAGAATTGTAGTAAAGTAATTTTTTTAAAAAGCGTGGTTACTGATATGCCACCTTGCTTGACTCCATTGTCTACTAATATTGGTTCGAACAATATATCAGCAAAGTTTTTTTTATTATATTTTCACCCCAAACAAGGCAAATTGCCACTTTGGTGTAGGGGGCTACTATCAGAGGCAGCAACTACTGGGGTACTATGCAGAGATTTGGGCAAGATGTCGGTTCACGTTACATTTGAACTTCTGCATGTCAGTACAGTTGGGGAAGCAGGGATCTGGAATTGAATTCCAGAGTCTAACGGTTCTGGGGAAGAAATTACTGAAGTAGAAATATCTTTTACATCTAGGGATCTCTACTGCGTGGGGGTGGGATTTAGCTTCCTGTCGTGTTTGTCGAGGGTGTCTACGTCGTGGGGGCACAAGTGTATGCAGTTCGTCAGAGCATTCACCATTATAATACTTATAGAATAAGCAGAGGGATGCAATATTTCGTCGATAGGACAGAGGCTGAAGTCTAGATTCCAGTTCAGGGCCTATCAGATTTGCGACTCTCTTTTGAGCCTTGTCTAGGAGCGAGAGACTAGTAGCAGATGCACCAGCCCAAATGTGATAGTAATACTCCATACATGGGCGAATATTGGACTTATAGAGGTACAGGATACTTTCGAGTGTTAGTAGTTTTCTAGCACGGTAGAGAGACCCTACCTTCTTCGCAGCGGCCCTGTCAATGCTTTCAATGTAATTGTTCCAACTTATGTTTCCAGTGAACGTTAGGCCAAGGAGTTTGAAAGATGTACTCTCAGAGAAAGAGTCACTGGCCATTGCTATTGGTGGCAGAGAAGGTTTCTTGTAATTATTGAAGTAAACTAGTTCAGTCTTGGCAGCATTGAATGTGACCATCCATTTTTGTCCCCATTCCACTACAGATTGGAGGTCATCCTCTAGTGTTTTTGCCATTTCGTTAGATATGTGTTCATTTGTTTTCCTGTCATGCCTGTTATAGAGTGTGGCGTCATCAGCATACATACCCATCCCAGAGGCAATTTTGTCGGGGAGGTTATTTATAAACATCAGGAACAATAGAGGTCCAAGGATAGACCCCTGAGGCACTCCCGCATTTATATTACACTGTTTAGATGTTCGACCGTCGAGGACAACCTGGATTTTTCTCTTATCTAAGAAGGATTGAACTATGTTAAGTATTCTACCAGTGATACCGTACGATCTAATTTTCCTGAAGAGACCCTCATGCCATACCCTCTCAAAAGCCTTAGATATATCAAGAGTTTCCGCTCTGCCTTCCCCCGCTTAGTCTAGTGAATGGTATATACGTTCAGAGATTACAGTGAGGATGTCTGCTGTGGAACGGCCTTGTCTAAATTCATACTGTTGGTCAGTCAGAAGTTTAGCATCTGTAAGGTGATAGACTAGAGCATGGTTAATTATGGTCTTAAATATTTTGGCGAAAAGTGGGAGGAGGCTAATGGAGCGATAATTTGATGGGTCAGTTCTTTCGCCAGAATTCTTAAATACTGGCACCACAGAAGCAGTTTTCTAACAGCCCGGAAAGCAAGATTCATTTAGGAATTTGTTGTTGAGTTTAGAGAGAACTGGAGCTACTTCGGCTGAGTACTTTTTTTAATAGCACAGCTGGGATGAGATCGGGTCCACATGCTTTTGAAGTGTCAAGGTTGTTGTGGTTTAATCGGGCCTTCATATGCAACTTCCCCAACGTTTCCACAAAAGGGAGAGGACATCCAAATTTTCCAAGAATACTCGGGATTTATCACAACAGCTGGCGTCGAAAACATCAGTTCCATAAAAAATTGGTACAACGATACCTTGCCATCTTTACATTTTTAATTGGAGAGCGGAGAAAAGTATGTTAAGACTATTTGTAAACCCAGACTGAATTTTAGCCATATTGCAGGGCTGGAATAATCTGCGACGAAGTAATTAGACCATTTCGAGTGTCAATCAAGTCTCATATTTTATTTTTTAATGAGCATTTATCACCATGGCTTGAGGACCTTCCATTGGTGCGTCACCGGAAATTACATTTTATACACGACAATGCGCCATCGCACTCAGTCAAGGTTACAACATCTTACCATAACTCCTTAGGCCTTTTTATCTGTGCCTAAACCTAAACGTAGATTCCATGAACAAAGCTTTTTTATTAGAACTGCACGCCTGTGGAATTGTCTTCCGTTTTCCTGCTTTCCGGCTGACTACAATATGGTTGTCTTCAAGTCTAACGTAAATAAGTTCTTGATGAGCCGTTCCATATAAGTTATCAAATTTACCAAATTTTCATTACTAATGATTATCATATTGTCCAATTTCTACTGTACACTCTTTAACCCTTATCCTTGAGTGGCCTCTTGGCCTTGATAATGAGTTTATACCTATGGAAAAAAAAAGAAAAAGTCCAATGTGAACAAGTTCTAATTGAATCGTCCCCCTAAGTTATCCAAGTTTCAAAATTCCCACTGTTTACTATACTAAAATCACAATGACTAATGTATACCTATTAACCCTTATCCTCGAGTGGCCTCTCGGCCTTGATAAGTGGTGACACCCTTGTAAAAAAAAAAAAAAAAGGCCTTAGTGGCGAAAATTTGATGACATGGCCACCTTGTTCCCCAAATATAAACCGGATTTAGCAGCTCTGGTAACGAATAAATATGAAAGTTTACGAAGGAAGTGTTTAGTTTTCGCCGAAAGGGTGAACTTTGTAGGAAGATTTTGGAAGTTTCCTACAGCATCACATAATCTCAAATCCGCCGATTGACATCATCAGTTGACAAGAGGCATTCAGAGTGATTTAAATTCGTTCTTGTTTTTGGTTTATATTGTTACTAAATATCTCCTTTATTTCATATAGTAGAAATATAAAGTTAAAATATTGTTTTATTAACGAAAATATACACTTTTAGACAGTTGAAATAAAGTGATACACAGTTAAAATTACCAGAAAATAGAAAAAATTAGCAGAACTTTCAAAGTATTTGTTCAAATTCAACAAGAATACGGGAAATAGGGCACCTTGTTATGCTCTTTCAGTGTTAAAGCAAATTTAAATTCTCTGCGTGTCATAGCCATTTCCAAATTAAAAAAATATTGATCTGCAATAAAGCGATACACAGAGTATAGGCACACGCAGTTGATAAAACTGAATATTTGTCAGCATCTTACCTTCAATCACCATATTTTAACTTATATTCTTTCTCTTTGTCTTAGCATTAAGTTAAATTACTATCGGCAAGATTTAGACGAGGCATTGCTTTATAAATATTTTCACTGACAAAATGCAACCGCTTTATTGGTGTCCCATTAAAACCTGGTGCTTTTCAAGTATTAACTTCTCATTAAGGATGTAGATAACCACCATTTCTTCAATAATATTGAAATTACTGTTTAATTTTTTTTTTTTACATGGGGGTAACCATTTATCAAGGCCTGAAGACCACTCAGGGATACGGGTTATTGCGCGTACAGTAATCAGTGAGATAGTATTGTAGTAATCATTAGTATTCGGGGATTTGAAAGAGTATCTTACTTAAGGGGGCGGTTTGTCAGGAGTTCGTTTATGTTGGACTTGAAGACGTCCAAGTTGTAGTCAGGTGGGAAACAGGCAAGCGGCAGAGAGTTCCACTGGCGTGCAGTTCTACGAAAGAAGCTTTGCTCATGGAATCTACGTTTGGATTTAGGCACAGATAAAGAGTGGGGGAAATTATTGACAGTAGTTTCAGCCAGACGGGTATTTCTCGTGAAAGCTTGGCGAGAGGGGGACGAAGGATTGGAGTTCAGACGAGCACCTGCCATGGAAATAACGATAAAACAAAGACAGGCTCGCAACGTCTCTTCTGTGGGAGAGAGGTTGCAGGGAAGAGAAAAGGCATCCCCCACTAAACCACGAAGTCTATTTTGTACTCTGCCAAGGCAGGATATGCTGTTTTTAGCAGCTCCTGCCCAAATGTGGCAGCAGTACTCAATCTTTGGATGTACTTGGCTTTTATACGGATAGAGAATTGCATCAGTAGTGAGATATCTTCTGGAGCGGTAGAAGGATCCCACCATTTTCCCAGCGTCCCTGGCAACAAATTTGATGTACGTGTTCCATTTCAGATCAGGAGTAAAGGTCAACCCCAGAAGCTTGTCAAAACATGAAGCCTCCCCAAGACGAGAGCCATCCATTTCAATTGATGCTAGATGAGGATCAGAGCGTTGATGATGCAAAGATAGAAGCTCGGTTTTGGATGCATTAAAAGTGACCAGCCACCTCTTCCCCCATTGTACCACGCGCTCAAGATCAGAAGAGAGAGAATCAGAGAGAACTTTGTCATTTACGGCCTTTGATGTGTTGCCATAGATGGTCGTGCCATCAGCATAGATGACTACGAATGATTTAAGTATGTGTTTTGGGAGATCATTGATGTAGATCAGGAAGAGAGTTTGGCCTAGGATGGACCCCTGGGGGACTCCAGCATTAATACTGTGGGCCTCTGATTTCTGCCCATCAACCACTACTCTTATTAGCCTATCAGAGAGAAATGATTTAATGATTGAGAAAACCTTTCCAGTAATACCGTAGCTGGAAATATTGTGAAGTACGCCCTTATGCCATACTCTATCAAAGGCCTTTGATATGTCAAGAGCAATGCCCCTAGAAAGGAAGCCTTTTCAAGAGATTCACTAATCCTATGAGATATAACCGTTAGCACATCTGCTGTAGATCTAGCAGAACGGGAACCATATTGCATGTCACTAAGAAAGTTATTTCTGCTGAGGTGGTTGACCACTTCTTTATTTAATATGGATTCCAGAAGCTTACTCATGACACACAGGAGACTTATTGGTCTGTACTGAGAGGGAGATGACTTATCACCTGAATTCTTAAATACAGGGCATACTGACGAGGTATTCCAAGGTGTTGGAAAGCATTTCTCCTTAAGGTAAAGCTTAAACAGTTTTGTAAGTATGGGGGGTACGTTCTGGTTGAAGCTTTTTCAACACTATAATTAGAATGCCGTCTGGGCCAGTTGCTTTACTGGAATCAAGGTTCTTGATTAGCTTGGCAACCCCACGCACAGATATTTGTATGTTGCATAGCGTGTGATGTGTTATAGGAGGAAATACGGAGAGTTGATGGTCTTCGTCACATAGGTTAGAATTAGCTGCAAAGTTCTTGGCAAATAGTTTGGCCTTGTCTGATGCTGACGAGATGACCTCAGGTCCATTGATGATGGTTGGGATGGAACGCACGCTTCTGTTCAGGATCCTGTTTGCAATTTGCCAAAACTGGTGGGAACCAAGCCGCTGCTCAGCTACTTTGGATTTAACGGACTGAGTATATAGCTTTCTTTTGCATTTTTTATTATTCTTTTACAGTGGTTGCTGGTAGTCCTGAAGGCAGCTTTAGTACATCTATTACGTTGGTAGCAATGGAAAAAGTGATTTCTATGCGCAATGGCAGCAGCACATTCTGGAGAGAACCATAGCTGGCTATTAGGTTTTTGTTGGAAGTTTTTAGATGGTATGAATCGGTCTATACCTATAATTAACCATTCCGTCAGGTCTGATATTATGAAGGACATCTCCTTTTTAAACATGGAATGCAGAGGTAGATCACATATGAATGTACGAAAGCTATCCAAGTCAGCCATAGAGTATCGATATATAGTACGGTACGTTTAAAAATTTATTACATTTCATTTTTATCTTAACTGATACAACGTAGTGGTCGAAGGATCCCAGGGGAGATAGAACGGAACATGAACATAGCTCAGGGGAAGTTGTGAGAAAAAGGTCTAGAAGGCTTGCATACTGACCAGTAGTATCAGGCACACGGGTGGGTGCGTGAACAATCTGAGTGAGGTCATAGGCAATCGCAAAATCAGAACAGAACCTTCCCTCATCATCTGTCTTATTTGAGTGGGTCAGCCATTCCACATTATGGACATATATAAAGAGTGGGTCAGACATTTCACATTATGGACATATATAAAGGATGTATTAGCAAAAACAATATTCTTCCTTATCTGTAGCCTTGGCAAAAACAGAGCCATCTTTAGATTTTAAAGGAAATATAGATGAAGATTCTTGTTCTATATGCTTGTTTGATGTTGCTATAGAAAGCCTTTGCTTCTTTACAGAGAAAATATTTCAGCGGACAACGCAGTTCACCACTTATACTTTATCCGACGAAGTTGCACCACTGCCGTCTTTCTTTATACTTCGTTAAAGGCATCCTCTGTTTTTCCTGTGGGTGAGTCAGAAGAAGAAAGAAGTATAGCGTAGTCTCTCTCTGTTTCTCTTGAATAAGATGGAAGATAACATCATTTTCATTATTACAAACAAGTTTCAACGTTTGTTTTCCTTAAGACCCAGTCATTATATATATATATATATATATATATATATATATATAAATAAATTAAATACGATACGTGTTGAATTGAACCCTTTGAAACCAAATACACGCCACAAAGAAACAACACTACAGCTTATTTTAAAAGGTTTACTGAAAAAAAAAATGAATTCAGGTAACTTGACTATGTCGTAGAGTTTGCATCCAATGTAGCCACCTTCAGCCTCAATCACCGCCTCGATACGGGCTCAAAAGTGAGAGCATGCTTTTTAAACAAGCGGTGGTGAAAGCTCAGTTAATACTTGGGAGATTGCGGCGACTAGGCTGACCTTTGTGTTGTGGGAGGTCATGTTGGTGATGTTCTATACGGATAGCCAAACGAATTAGTCCAGAACGTTCAGAGACAAGAGACAAATAGTTTTGGAGCTAGTTTTATTAATGCGTGTATTTTGAAATGTAAATCACTGGCGACCATGTTTGAACAGGCAGCATATGAAAGGGGACAACCCTCAGTTTGTTCAGGTATGCTGAAAACGAATATCGCAAGGAAAATTAGCTGAGACGAATAGCTTTAAAGCAAGTTTTATTAATGCGTGTATTTTGAAATGTAAATCACTGGCGACCATGTTTGGACAGTTTTAACAGGCGGCGTATGAAAGGGGCCAACCCTCAGTTTGTCCAGGTATGCTGAAAACGAATATCGCAAGGAAAATTAGCTGAGACAAGTAGTTTTCGAGCAAGTTTTATTAATGCGTGTATTTTGAATTGTAAATCACTGGCGACCATGTTTGGACAGTTTTAACAGGCGGCGTATGAAAGGGGCCAACCCTCAGTTTGTTCAGGTATGCTGAAAACGAATATCACAAGGAAAATTAGCACAGACAGACAGACTACTAGTTTTGGAGCTAGTTTTATTAATGCGTGTATTTTGAAATGTAAATCACTGGCGACCATGTTTAAACAGGCGGCATATGAAAGGGGGCAACCCTCAGTGTGTTCAGGTATGCTGAAAACGAATATCGCAAGGAAAATCAGCACAGACTGACTATAGATTCACCATCAAAGTAGTGAAATATTTTTTTATTTTATATAGGAATCACTACTTATCAAGCCCCAGAGGCCACTCGAGGATAAGGAGTAAAGTGTGTACAGTAGTCAATGGACAATATCATAGTAATCGTTAGAAGTGTAAATTTGGTAAATTGGATTATTTAAGAGGAACGGCTCATCAAGAACTTATTTACATTGGACTTGAAGACGACGAAATAAAAATATAAAGTTGAAAGAACTATCATTTTAATGATGCCTTTCAAATCGTAAACTGCCTATTTACATTTTTCGAAGATAATAAAAAGTGGAAAAAAAAGCAAACCTATAGAATCCTAAAAAGATCTCCCGGGAGCATTTTTGCAACATGAAAAATATACAAACCAAAATAAAGAGAGGAGGCAACCCTACTCAAAAATATGGTTTATTACATCGCATAAAAAAAAGAAGAATCGGGTGCTCCAATAATACGATAATTTGGTGGGGAAGTAAATTGTTTTCTTTTTTCTAACTTGGTTTTAAAAAGTTTTTATTGCTAACATTTATTTTCATAAACTCTAACCACACCTCACAACCCTAATCCCGACCGGTCGGGGAAAAAAGTTTTTATTTTTTAAAATTTTGTTGAAACCGACAACACACATACGCACGCACGTACACACATACACACACACACACACACGCACGCACGTACACACACACACACGCACGCACGCACACATAAGCATCGCTTCTTGTCACCAAGCTGAAGAAGAGAGAAAGTGGGGGAAGGGGAGAAAGGGTCGGGTTCTCTGCACTGCACGTGCCGGGGTCAAACAGAAGTTAAATAAATGGCTCGACGAAGTTGTGTCTGAACGTTTTATTCTATGAAACTTAAGATTAATAAAACGAAATAATCGTGACCCGTGGAAATTCCACGGCGAATATTTAGCATTCAATAAAAGGAAAACGAAAAAGTAGTGAACAAATAAATATATAAGAAAATGAATGTAACCAAAGGCAAGATAAGTTACGCTTCTGCCTACCTAGATCACATTTTTGTTGTTTTAACTTATTTGAAAACGTTTAATTAACACAAACAAAAATGGCGCACAGTTTTAAGTTAAAACAATAAAGAAGTGTCTGACATTTTACAGACATCTTGTGAGACTCGATAATCGCTCCAAACTCGAAAATTAAGCAAAATACTGGTAGCAACACATCCAATAAATGTCAGCAAACGTTCGAACATGTTTTGTTTTTTCACATTAGCGAAACTCTTATCAGAGCAAAAGCGAAAATGAGAGGTGCCCGGAAAACTCGTCCCGGGAAAACTCGTCTCCGGAAAACTCGTCTCGGGAAAACTCGTCTCCGGAAAACTCGTCTCGGGAAAACTCGTCCCCTTTCGCTAGGTAGGAAAACTGGTCCCTTATTGAATTAATATCGATTGAAAACACATTTTATGATCGTTCTTGAAGGAGAAATTGTTATTTTTTAAAAATAGACTATAGCCCCCCGCATAATATTGAACAAAAAAATATTTTTACTTGTTTAATTTTTTTTTTTTTTTTTTTAAATAAAATCGATTTTCTAAGTGTCCGTTTTCTACCTAACTGGCTAAGTTCTTAGTGGTTTCACTTATTTTAAAGCGTTTATTATGTTCATAAACGAGACCGCATATTTTTTTATATTAATATAAAAAGAATTTACTTATTTACTGTTGTTATAAAAGGGTAAAATCGATTTGGGTTTGTATTACTGTACACATAGATTCGAAAAAATTGTCAAAAAACAAATATATAACAAATAAATGTTATCAAAGGCAAAATAAGTTACTTTCCTACCAAACTGGATATATTTTTCGTGTTTTTATTCCATGTAACATGTTTATTCAGCTCGAAAAACATACAGTGTTTACCGATGTATTGGACAATTCAAAATAGCGGCCGACTCTCTCTTAAACACAGTAAGTTCGGGAATAGGTGTTATAAATAATAAACTAGACAAAATACTATTTAAAAAAAACACCGAATATATGTCAACCTATGTCACGGTAATATATATTGAGCGAATTTCTAACAGCATTTTGTCTAGTTTATTATTTTTCGAATCTATGTGTACAGAATACAAACCAAAATTTTAATATTTTTTTAAATATAATTTAGAGAGGGGGGGGTTATATCTCCCTCGGAAAAACAGCCAACAAAAAATGAAATTAAAAAGATTCTTGATAAACGATAGCGGAGTTTTCAATAAAATTGATTAATAAATTTATTTAGTGATTACTTTTTCTCTGAATGATTGATTTTAGAATTTTGAAGTAAAAATTAAAAAAATTAAAAATGAGTTAACGAGAGATTGTTAGCACATGGCATCTCTCGCGCCAAAAAAATATTTCGCTTTTGATTTATTAGTTAATTTTTGCAGAATTTGACAGGACGACAATAAATGTTGATAATTGATAGAATTATAATTTTAAATAACGCATGAGTGCATTGCATTTGGTATGAGAGAAAACGAAAACATAACAACAAAAAACTATCATAATTAAAAAACCAAAACAAAAAAGTAACGCTCCCAGTTTTTAATTTTTTTGTTTTGTTTTTTTATTATTGTTTTTATGACTCCAAAAAACATCGTTAAAATAAGAACCAAAAATTTATTTAATTAACTTTGTATGAACATAATAAACGCTTTAAAATAAGTGAAACCACTAAGAACTTAGCCAGTTAGGTAGAAAAAAAAAAAAAAAAAAACATTAAACAAATAAAAATATTTTTTAAAAATATTATGGGGGGGGGGGCTATAGTCTATTTTAAAAAGCAATATCTCCTTCAAGAACGATCATAAAATGTGTTTTCAATCGATATTTATTCAATACGGGACCAGTTTTCCTACCTAGCGAATGGGGATGAGTTTTCCCGAGACGAGTTTTCCGGAGACGAGTTTTCCCGAGACGAGTTTTCCCGAGACGAGTTTTCCGGAGACGAGTTTTCCTAAATTCAAAATGAGAAGCAAACACAAATGAAGAAGTCGGTTTTTATCGTTGAGCACAAAAACAAAAACAGAAAGAGTATCTTATCTAATAGGCCCCGTGCTGTGCTATAGGTCAATCTCCAAAGTCTGTCCCCTCGCCTCAGTGTTGCATCCCTGTTTACAAGTACCTTAATGGGATGTGCTCTGATGAACCCATAGCACTTATACCAGTGCCCGGAAAACTTGTCCCGGGAAAACTCGTCTCCGGAAAAACCGTACCCGGAAAACTCGTACCGTTCAGTTTGTTCAGGTATGCTGAAAACGAATATCGCAATAAAAATTAGCAGAGACAAATAGTTTTGGAGCTAGTTTTATTAATGTGTGTATTTTGAAATGTAAATCACTGGCGACCATGTTTGAACAGTTTGAACGGGCGGCGTATGAAAGGGGCCAACCCTCAGTTTGTTCAGGTATGCTGAAAACGAATATCGCAGCAGAACTTAAAACACTTGTTCAGGTAGGTAGAAGAGTAACTTATCTTGCCTTTTGGTAACATTTATATATTATATATTGTTTTGTATTTTTTTTTTTTTAACTTTTACGCTTTGTTGTCTTAACTCCGAAGGATTAACCTTAGAATTTCCACAGGTCTCATTAGTTAAAACGAATTATTTCGCAGTTCAAATTGGCGTGAAATAAACAAATCTGACTGACACAGGATTTGCCATTTCCGGTTGTCGCCGCCGACAACGCTCTTACATTTACAATCGAAAGCGTCGCCGAGTTCGTTCGTCGCTGTGTCTGGGTGTGTGTAGGAGTGGGGGCAAAGTTGTAACATTCAATACATAGAATCAACAGCTTTAATTTCTATGAATCGTCATTCGCGTATCGGTGCGAAGTCGAGTGTCGGCGTTCTTGTCTCGAAGTAAGTTTTTTTAACACAGTTGAGTTGGAAATGGATTTCTGCACGTCCATGGCTGGATGATAAGAATAACAATACAAATAACAATAATTATTATCTTCAAGTCTCTTCTTAAAGGGGCATTCGGCTACGAAGTTACAACTAGCTAATCGACACCCGACACTGTCAATGAGTTATGCGAAACAGACGGACTCTTCCGCTGTATCAAAGTTATTAAGTGTGGTTAGACTGAAACTCATTAAAGCCAGTAATCTAAGTTTCAACTAGCTAATAGACATTCGGCACTTTCAATGAGTTATGCGATCACCGCCACTTGTCCAAAAACGGACTGTTCCGCTGTATCACAGTTATTAAGGGTGGTTAGAGTGTAACTCATCAGAGCCAGTAACCTAACTTACAACTAGCTAGTCAACATTCGACACTGTCATTGAGTTATGCGATACACTGCTAATTGTCCAGAGACGGACTGTTCTACTGTATCACAGTTGTAAAGGATGGTTAGACTAAAACTCATAAGAGCCAGTAATCTAATTTACAACTACCTTATCGACAGTAGACACTTTCACTGAGTTTACGTGTGTGTGTGTATTTTTGTGTGTGTGTGGTTCGTTAACATTTGGACTGTCCATTTTAAAATCGTTCGGGTATGCTGAAAACGAATATCGCAAGGCACAGACAAATAGTTTTCGAGATACTAATGCGTATATTTCGAGATACTAATGCGTATATTTTGAAATGTAAATCACTGGCGACCATGTTTGAACAGGCGGCATATGAAAGGGGCAAACCCTCAGTTTGTTCAGGTATGTTGAAAACGAATATCGCAAGGAAAATTAGCATAGTCTGACTATAGATTCACCATCAAAGTATTGAAATGTTTTTATTTTATTTTACAAAGGAATCACTGCCTATCAAGGCCCAGAGACCACTCGAGGGGTTAAAGAGTGTACAGTAGTCAATGGACAATATCATAGTAATCGTTAGAAGTGTAAATTTGGTAAATTGGATTACTTAAGATGAACGGCTCATCAAGAACTTGTTTACATTGGACTTGAAGACGACGAAATAAAAACTATACAGTTGAAAGAACTCGCGAAAAATATCATTTTAACGATTCCTTTCAAATCGTAAACTGCTTGTTTACATTTGTGTACATTTTTCGAAGATAATAAAAAGTGTAAAAAAAGGCAAACCTTTAGAATCCTAAAAAGATCTCCCGGAAGCATTTTTGCTACATGAAAAATATACAAACCAAAGTAAAGACAGGAGGCACCCTACTCTAAAATATGGTTTATTACATCGCCTAAAAAAAAAAAAGAAGAATCTTAATTTAGACGCTCCAATAATATGATAATTTGGTGGGGGAAGCAACTTGTTTTCTTTTTTCTAACTTGGTTTTAAAAAGTTTTTATTGCTAACATTTATTTTCATAAACTCTAACCACACCTCACAACCCTAATCCCGACCGGTCGGGAAAAAGTTTTTATTTTTTTAAAATTTTGTTGAAATCGACGAAATGTTCGTTTGGCATTATGTGACCAAGCTAAATCAAAACTAAATAAATTTGACCTGATGTCGAGTTTATCTAAAAGCGATACTCGAGTTTCACTCGGACTTATTCCTCGTTCAATTCAAGTTTCACAACATCTTGATTACATTGTTAGATGACAGTACAAAGAATAGATTTCTAAGTAATAATGTTTTTATTTCGGCACGGTAGCATAACTGCATAGGATGCATATATTTTTTTAAGGAGAGACTGGGTGTTTATACTACGCTGGGGTAGGTCGTAAAAGTAACCGTTTTTTTTTTAATTGCAATTTTTAAAGAAATCATTACCTTAAAAGTTAAGACAGCCATTCTTAATGTAGAGAGGGGAATGTTAACTATTCTGTACTTTCATCCAATAATTTAATAGACAAAAGATAGGATAAAAATTGAATTTAACTTCAAAATTTTACCCAAAAATATCGCAGAAGTTTTCTTTGATATTTTTTACAAGTTGCCCCAGCGTAGTATTATCACCTCTAACCTCTCCATGATAAGAACGGCTTTCTGAAAAACAAAAACAACCTAGAAAGCCGTTCTTAACATGGAGAAATCGGGGGGAAGGGGTTCATTCCGAAAATCGTTCTTAAAATCGGGAGGTTGGGGTGTTTATACTACGCTGGGGTATGTCGTAAAAATAACCTTTTTGTTTTTACTGTGCCGCACTGCCGCACTTTAATAAATAAAAAAAACTTGGGAAATTGAAACACTCGCCCAAAGTTATATTTACTGACGAAGTTTAATATCAGGAATAGACTCTGACCAAAGACCACATACCGTATGCTGTTACCCTCTCTCTCTCTCTCTCTCTCTCTCTCTCTCTCTCTCTCTCTCTCTCCTTTCCCCTCTCTCTTTCTCTCTCTCTCTCTCTCTCTGGCTTCTCCGTGCCCCTGCTACTAAGTTTATATATATATATATATATATATATATATATATATATATATATATATATATATATATATAGATAGATAGATAGATAGATAGATAAAGAGAGAGAGAGAGAGGGAAAGAGAGAGAGAGAAAGGGAGAAGAGACGGAGACAGAAGCGCACACACACACACACACACACACACACACACACTCTCTCTCTCTCTCTCTCTCTCTCTCTCTCTCTCTCTCTGCACGTGTCTGCACTCGTGCCGGGGTCAAATCAACTTTACGTTAAAAACTGTCATGAGGTGGGGAGGGGTGGGACTCAGGTATCAAGCGAATTTGAAAGTTAACGAAATGGATTTCATTTCAACGTGCAAATTTCTCCTTCCCTTCGCCCCCCCCTTCCCCACTGCCTCCCTCTTTCGAGTTGGGGTTGTTTTTAGGTAGTAAAAATAACCATTTTTTTTTTTAGTAAATTGTAATTTTTTAAGAAATCGTTACCTTAAAAGTTAAGAAAGCCATTCTTAATGTAGAGAGGAGCATGTTAACTATTCTGTACTTTCATCCAATAATTTAATAAGCAAAAGATAGGATAAAAATTGAATTAAACTTGGAAATTTTACCAAAAATATCGCAGAAGTTTTCTTTCATATCATAGAAAATTAAGCAAAATACTGGTAGCAACACATCCAATAAATGTCAGCAAACGTTCGAACATGTTTTCTTTTTCACATTAGCGAAACTCTTATCAGAGCAAAAGCGAAAATGAGAAGCAAACACAAATGAAGAAGTCGGTTTTTATCGTTGAGCACAAAAACAAAAAGAGTATCTAATCTAATAGGCCCCGTGCTGTGCTATAGGTCAATCTCCAAAGTCTGTCCCATCGCCTCAGTGTTGCATCCCTGTTTACAAGTACTTTAATGGGATGTGCTCTGATGAACCCATAGCACGTATACCAGTGCCCGGAAAACTTGTCCCGGGAAAACTCGTCTCCGGAAAAACCGTACTCAGAAAACTCGTACCGTTCAGTTTGTTCAGGTATGCTGAAAACGAATATCGCAAGGAAAATTAGCAGAGACAAATAGTTTTGGAGCTAGTTTTATTAATGCGTGTATTCCGAAATGTAAATCACTGGCGACCATGTTTGAACAGGCGGCATATGAAAGGGGCAAACCCTCAGTTTGTTCAGGTATGCTGAAAACGAATATCGCAAGGAAAATTAGCACAGACAGACAGAGTTTATTTTGGGAGCTAGTTTTATTAATGCGTGTATTTTGAAATGTAAATCCTTGGCGACCATGTTTGAACAGGCGACATATGAACGGGGGCAACCATCAGTTTTTCAGGTATGCTGAAAACGAATATCGCAAAGAAAATTAGCAGAGACAGACAGACTACTAGTTTTGGAGCTAGTTTTATTAATGCGTGTATTTTGAAATGTAAATCACTGGCGAGCATGTTTGTAACAGGCGGCATATGAAAGGTGCCAACCCTCAGTTTGTTCAGGTATGCTGAAAACGAATATCACAAGGAAAATTAGCACAGAGAATAAGTTTCGAGATAGTTTTATTAATGCGTGTATTTTGAAATGTAAATCACTGGCGACCATGTTTAACCAGGCGGCATATGAAAGGGGGCAACCCTCAGTGTGTTCAGGTATGCTGAAAACGAATATCGCAAGGAAAATCAGCACAGACTGACTATAGATTCACCATCAAAGTAGTGAAATATTTTTTTTATTTTACATAGGAATCACTACTTATCAAGTCCCAGAGGCCACTCGAGGATAAGGAGTAAAGTGTGTACAGTAGTCAATGAACAATATCATAGTAATCGTTAGAAGTGTACATTTGGTAAATTGGATTATTTAAGAGGAACGGCTCATCAAGAACTTATTTACATTGGACTTGAAGACGACGAAATAAAAATATAAAGTTGAAAGAACTATCATTTTAATGATGCCTTTCAAATCGTAAACTGCCTGTTTACATTTTTCGAAGATAATAAAAAGTGGAAAAAAAAGCAAACCCATAGTATCCTAAAAAGATCTCCCGGGAGCATTTTTGCAACATGAAAAATATACAAACCAAAATAAAGAGAGGAGGCAACCCTACTCAAATATATGGTTTATTACATCGTCTAAAAAAAAGAAGAATCGGGGGCTCCAATAATACGATAATTTGGTGGGGAAGTAAATTGTTTTCTTTTTTCTAACTTTGTTTTAAAAAGTTTTTATTGCTAACATTTATTTTCATAAACTCTAACCACACCTCACAACCCTAATCCCGACCGGTCGGGGAAAAAAGTTTTTATTTTTTTAAATTTTGTTGAAACCGACAACACACATACGCACGCACGTACACACACACACACACACACACACACACACACACACACACACACACACACACACGCATGCACACACACACGCACGCACACATAAACATCGCTTCTTGTCACCAAGCTGAAGAAGAGAGAAAGTGGGGGAAGGGGAGAAAGGGTCGTGTTCTCTGCACTGCACGTGCCGGGGTCAAACAGAAGTTAAATAAATGGCTCGACAAAGTTGTGTCTGAACTTTTTATTCTTTGAAACTTAAGATTAATAAAACGAAATAATCGTGACCCGTGGAAATTCCACGGCGAATATTTAGCATTCAATAAAAGGAAAACGAAAAAGTAGTGAATAAATAAATATATAAGAAAATGAATGTTACCAAAGGCAAGATAAGTTACCCTTCTGCCTACCTAGATCACATTTTTGTTGTTTTAACTTATTTGAAAACGTTTATTTAACACAAACAAAAGTAGCGCACAGTTTTAAGTTAGAACAATAAAGAAGTGTCTGACATTTTACAGACATCTTGTGAGACTCGATAATCGCTCCAATCTCGAAAATTAAGCAAAATACTGGTAGCAACACATCCAATAAATGTCAGCAAACGTTCGAACATGTTTTCTTTTTAAATTAGCGAAACTCTTATCAGAGCAAAAGCGAAAATGAGAAGCAAACACAAATGAAGAAGTCGGTTTTTATCGTTGAGCACAAAAACAAAAACAAAAAGAGTATCTAATCTAATAGGCCCCGTGCTATGCTATAGGTCAATCTCCAAAGTCTGTCCCATCGCCTCAGTGTTGCATCCCTGTTTACAAGTACTTTAATGGGATGTGCTCTGATGAACCCATAGCACGTATACCAGTGCCCGGAAAACTTGTCCCGGGAAAACTCGTCTCCGGAAAAACCGTACCCAGAAAACTCGTACCGTTCAGTTTGTTCAGGTATGCTGAAAACGAATATCGCAAGGAAAATTAGCAGAGACAAATAGTTTTGGAGCTAGTTTTATTAATGCGTGTACTCCGAAATGTAAATCCTTGGCGACCATGTTTGAACAGGCGACATATGAACGGGGGCAACCATCAGTTTTTCAGGTATGCTGAAAACGAATATCGCAAAGAAAATTAGCAGAGACAGACAGACTGCTAGTTTTGGAGCTAGTTTTATTAATGCGTGTATTTTGAAATGTAAATCACCGGCGAGCATGTTTGAACAGGCGGCATATGAAAGGTGCCAACCCTCAGTTTGTTCAGGTATGCTGAAAACGAATATCACAAGGAAAATTAGCACAGAGAATAAGTTTCGAGATAGTTTTATTAATGCGTGTATTTTGAAATGTAAATCACTGGCGACCATGTTTAAACAGGCGGCATATGAATGGGGGCAACCTTCAGTGTGGTCAGGTATGCTGAAAACGAATATCGCAAGGAAAATCAGCACAGACTGACTATAGATTCACCATCAAAGTAGTGAAATATATTTTTTATTTTATATAGGAATCACTACTTATCAAGCCCCAGAGGTCACTCGAGGATAATGGTTAGAGTGTGTACAGTAGTCAATGGACAATATCATAGTAATCGTTAGAAGTGTAAATTTGGTAAATTGGATTATTTAAGAGGAACGGCTCATCAAGAACTTATTTACATTGGACTTGAAGACGACGAAATAAAAATATAAAGTTGAAAGAACTATCATTTTAATGATGCCTTTCAAATCGTAAACTGCCTGTTTACATTTTTTTACATTTTTCGAAGATAATAAAAAGTGTAAAAAAAATCAAACCTATAGAATCCTTAAAAGATCTCCCGGGAGCATTTTTGCAACATGAAAAATATACAAACCAAAATAAAGAGAGGAGGCAACCCTACTCAAATATATGGTTTATTACATCGCCTAAAAAAGAAGAAGAATCGGGTGCTCCAATAATACGATAATTTGGTGGGGAAGTAAATTGTTTTCTTTTTTCTAACTTGGTTTTATAAAGTTTTTATTGCTAACATTTATTTTCATAAACTCTAACCACACCTCACAACCCTAATCCCGACCGGTCGGGGAAAAAAGTTTTTATTTTTTTAAATTTTGTTGAAACCGACAACACACATACGCACGCACGTACACACATACACACACACACACACGCATGCACACACACACGCACGCACACATACGCATCGCTTCTTGTCACCAAGCTGAAGAAGAGAGAAAGTGGGGGAAGGGGAGAAAGGGTCGTGTTCTCTGCACTGCACGTGCCGGGGTCAAACAGAAGTTAAATAAATGGCTCGACAAAGTTGTGTCTGAACTTTTTATTCTATGAAACTCTTATCAGAGCAAAAGAAATTTTATTCAAAAATCTTGCAGAAGTTTTCTTTGATATTTTTTTTATTTTACAAGCTGCCCCAGCGTAGTATTAACACCTCCAATCTCTCCATGATAAGAACGGCTTTCTGAAAAAAAAAAAACACCTCCCAATCTAGAAAGCCGTTCTTAACATGGAGAGATTGGGGGAGGGGCATTCCGAAAGTCGTTCTTAAAATGGAGGGAGGATGGCGTTTTGTAACTATTCCGTACTTGCATCTAACTATTTAATAAAAACCATCAAATGTTAAATAAAAATAAATAAAAATAAGATAAATAAAAATAAAAAAACATCAAATCAAATAAAAAAAATGATCAATGTGTAATATCTGTTAACGAAAATATATTTTTTAATTATTAGCAAATAATTCAAAGTGTAGTATCTGTTTTATTATTATTAATGACAGTTTAAAGGCTCCAAAATCACTTTCGAATTCAACATCAACTGTCGCATTAACTCGCATTCCTACAATTCTGAAATCTCGTCCCAATAGTGTAGAAGCGCCCATTTCAACCTAATAACATGGATTTCAATTTGATAAAACAACTATCTAATAAAAAAAATGTACTAATTTTTATACAAATACAGAAAAAAGAAACGGTTACTACGTTTAGCCAGAAAGAAATAATTAGTAATTATGCATTTATGTTACCGTGTTTTTGTGTTTGCATTTCCTTTTTTGTTTTGTTTTTTTTTCGTTTTTTCATTTGAAATTCAAGTTTCACGACAACTTGATTACAATGTTAGAATACAAAGAATAGATTTCTAAATAATACCGTTTTTATTTCGGCACGGTAGCATAACTGCATAGGATGCATATACTTTTGAACGTTTTTGTTTTTTTCCTATTATAATTATACGTATATTTCCTTGTGTCTATGACGTAACTGTTCCTTAGTTCGTCTTTATCAATGTTACAGCATATTCCAAATATCACATCAATCTGTAGAGTGGTTTATTTAAGTGATATTTTAAGTTTTAATTAAAGAAAAAACAGATACTAGTTTGATTTTGTCCAAAATGTATGGGTCGAAATATTTCTTTCCACGTGGCTGCAGATTCCCGCTAAATTTCTTGATATATATATATATATATATATATATATATATATATATCTATATATATATATATATATATATATGTATATATATACATATATATATTATTTTTTTAACTTTTTATAACTTTTTAAATTTCCGGGTGCTAACCTCTCTCTCTCTCCCCCTCTCTCTCTCCCCCCCCCCCTCTCTCTCTCTCTCAACGACGCACACACCCACATACACACACACTTGCATAAACACACACACACACACACGCCCACGTTCACTCTTCAAACTAAACAAATTTAACTCAGCACACACACTCACATAAACACATACACACACACACACTCGCATAAAGACACCAACACACACAAAGTATTACTCTGTGTGTGCGTGCGTGCGTGCGCGCATATCACGCCACATTCACTCTTCAAACTAAATAAGTTTAAATGAACCAATGAAAAGGCAGCTAGGTAACACAAACTCCATAAAAGGTAAAAAGGTTGTAACGTCTACTGTGAACTGTTCGATTTTTCCCGGAAAAAGTTAACGGTTTTCACGCCGATGGTGAAATATAAAAGGAGCCCTAAAACGGGCTGGAAATTCAGTTTGGACCCTGGCAGCGAGATGAGTTCGAGATGCCGCTCCTCTGTCTACTTCTCTGATGTCAAACAAAATAAGGTATTTCTTCTCATTTCAAAGTAGACGACGCATTTATTTCAGTTGTGTAAACTGCACAAGTGTTCAAATGAACGGTGTTAGTATGCACAGTTCATAAACACGTCGAATTTCTTTTCAAAGTTCGACACTTGTGTAGTTTACACGATTTTAACGTTTAACGTCTTTTTATATTTAATTTTATATTTTATTATACAAAATACTGTTAGAAACCTAGCCAATCGATATTACCGTGACAATTGTGCAGTTTATAAACCGTGCTGTTCTTGGAAAAAATATTTTAAATTTAAATCTAAATTAACGTCTTTTTTTTTAGTTTGTTAGATGAAAGCATACATATAATATTATTTAAGAGCGGTCAATAAACTATAGAATTACCCTGACAATTGTGCAGTTTATAGACCGTACTGTTCTTGGAAAAAATATTTTAAATTTAAATCTAAATTAACGTCTTTTTTTTTTAAATTTGTTAGATGAAAGCATACATATAATATTATTTAAGGGCGGTCAATAAACTATAGAATTACCGTGACAATTGTGCAGTTTATAAACCGTGCTGTTCTTGGAAAAAATATTTTAAATTTAAATCTAAATTAACGTCTTTTTTTTTTAAATTTGTTAGATGAAAGCATACATATAATATTATTTAAGGGCGGTCAATAAACTATAGAATTACCGTGACAATTGTGCAGTTTATAAACCGTGCTGTTCTTGGAAAAAATATTTTAAATTTAAATCTAAATTAACGTCTTTTTTTTTAAATTTGTTAGATGAAAGCATACATATAATATTATTTAAGGGCGGTCAATAAACTATAGAATTACCGTGACAATTGTGCAGTTTATAAACCGTGCTGTTCTTGGAAAAAATATTTTAAATTTAAATCTAAATTAACGTCTTTTTTTTTAGTTTGTTAGATGAAAGCATACATATAATATTATTTAAGGGCGGTCAATAAACTATAGAATTACCGTGACAATTGTGCAGTTTATAAACCGTGCTGTTCTTGGATAAAATATTTTAAATTTAAATCTAAATTAACGTCTTTTTTTTTTTAATTTGTTAGATGAAAGCATGCATATAATATTATTTAAGGGCGGTCAATAAACTGTAGAATTACCGTGACAATTGTGCAGTTTATAAACCGTTCTTTTTTGGATAAAATACTGGATGTGTATTTTCCCCCCTAAAGTCCAACCCTATCCTCACCGTGGTAGGGGGGTGTAACGTTGTAGTTTAACAGCTACACGGCTAAATGGGCTCTGGCAAAAAAAAAAAAAAAAATCCAGAAAATGTCGGCATTAGTTTGTTGCGTCCGTCATCTGGTCGTCTTTTTATATGCTTGCATGTGGCGAGCATAAAGGCGTGAAGGGAGCAGGCTGAAAGGAGAACAATACCCGAAAGATGTAAACCGAACGAAAGAGAAAAATGGGCCTCCCTGCAAGGCCCCGTGTTCTCCCCAGCCTGCTCCCAGTTTCCCCGACTTTGCATGCAACTGGTTTTGAGCTTTTGGAAAGCTCTTTTCTCAGTGTCGGGGTGTTGACTCCACTTCCAAGTTAACAAATAGCTGCAAGTCTGGGTACGGTCCGATTGGTTCCGAAGCTCTTCCGCTGTGAGGTGCGCTTTCGAATCTCCCGAAGGGGGCTACCCTCTAAGCAGGCGACACGTGCTCGTGTTACTATGTAATGCATGCTTGCCTCGACTCGACTAAGGACGACTAGAGTTCGACTAGATTGTGTGCTCACAAGCCGCTTTAAGGCCGCTTTTATTATTCCTACTGTCTAGGAACTCCGAAACGGTATGGTAGTGCAATTATATATGACCGTCCTCCAATACGAAATGGTAGTGCAATTATATATGACGGTCCTCCGATATGATAGTAGGAATGCCAGTTTTGTGAGCGATCATCGTCGTCTTATGAACACAAATTAGTGGTCTCTTTACGAATCCTGTTGGGTAGAGAGAACACCTCTGTTTTCTGCTCCGCCTGTTACTCTGAGTAGAAACCGCTTTTTAGGAGATGTTCGCAGCAAAGCTTGTTTTTATATAGTGCCCCTCCTTTCGGGAGTTCATCACCTCGCTGCCCAGACGAGAGCTTTCTCCGGTGGAACCTCTTTTTTTTTTCTTTTTTTTTTATTTTACTTTCCAGTTTAATGGCGAACGAACAGTCACCAGCAAGTGGTCTGCACCGACAGGAAGATGAGTATAGTATCACCCTTTCTTCTTTTTATTTCGATTTCAGTCTTTGTGATTTGATAATTTAATTTAACTGTTTCCATTGTTCCAGCTTTCACACAGCAGTAGATTATCAACACTATAAATATCATCTCTTTTTTATAGATTGGAACAAGCAATGAAACCTAGCAGCATCACCGTTCCTGTCTGCCACATGTCTTGTGCAGTTTGAATCCAGTATTTCTTTCTTTGCGTTCAAGCACATCTGGGTACAATCAAACTGCGTATGATGTATGTCTATCTGTTTCTTCCAACATTAGCATCTCGAAGTCTTGGCAGCAATCATTGTCATAGAAGTAGAGTAAGTATTCTTTTTCTTTCCTTCTGTGTGTATATTTTTGTAATTTCAGGTACTCCCCTTGATCATGGTGGAATTCTACTATCAGCTATTGTGAGAATTATGTGCATTGGAAAAAACAACTGAATCCAGCAGCATCACCTATCCTAGCTGCCACATGTTTCCTGTAGTTACAGAAGTCCTCAAGTAAGTGTTTCTTTCTTTGTGTACATGCACATCTGGGTACAATTAAATTCTAAACTATTAGCGTTATTTAAATGAATGCAGTTCTGCTTGTATTTCTTCTCATCAGCTAACTTATGCAACTACAAAAACCAAAAGTAGTACATGGGTGTTTGATCATAACCAGAAAGTTAAATATATCATTAAAAAAAAAGTTTTTAAATTATTAAAAAAAAGAAGTTTTTAAATTATTAAAAGAAAAAAATCCTCACAGTAAAAATTATATATATGTAACAAAGAACACAAACAAACATGAAATTGCCATAAGTTTCAGCAAGAAGCAGAAAAGAGAAAAAGTGAAGATAACACCTGGGAAGTAACAGGTAAGAGTTTTCCTTATTTTTATCTCAACTAGCACAGATTTTTTTCAAATATACATTAAAAAAAATTACCCAAGTCAAACAATTGATGGAATAACTAAGCATTAAAGTTCAATTAAGCATAAAAAAGATAACTTCTAATAATTATGTCATCTATATACAAATTGTCTCCCTTGAATATGTGTGTATATATATATATATATATATATATATATATATATATATATATATATATATATAAAATCAAGGGAGACAATTTGTATATAGATGACATAATTATTAGAAGTTATTTTTTTAATTGAAATATATGTATATATATATATATATATATATATATATATATATTCAAGGGAGACAATTTGTATATAGATCATCTAATTATTGGAAGTTATTTAATTCAAATATATATATATATATTTATTTAAATTAAAAAAATAACTTCTAATAATTATCATCTATATACAAATTGTCTTCCTTGAATATATATATATATATATATATATATATTCGAGGGAGACAATTTGTATAAAAATCATTAGAACTTATTTTTTAATTGACATAAATATATATATATATATATATATATATATATATATATATATATATATACAATATATATATATATACATATATATATTAAAGGCAGACAATTTGTATATAGATCAGATAATTATTAGAAGTTATGTTTTAATTGATATAAATATCTCTCTCTCTCTCTCTATATATATATATATATTTATATATATGAATATATATATATATGAATATATATATATATATATATGAATATATGTATATATATATATATATGAATATATATATATATATATATGAATATATATATATATATGAATATATATATATATATGAATATATATATATGAATATATATATATATGACTATATATATATATATATATATATATATGAATATATATATATATGAATATATATATATATATATATATGAATATATATATATATATATGAATATATATATATATATATTCATATATATATATATGAATATATATATATATGAATATATATATATATGAATATATATATATATATATATAAATATATATATATATGAATATATATATATATATATATGAATATATATATATATGAATATATATATATATATATATGAATATATATATATATCGGTGTATGCTGCCCCCCTCCCCAACCAAAAAAAAAGCAGAAAAACGGTTAATTTTTTAAAATTTGACCCCTATTATGAACCCTTAAAATTTATGGTTTTGGGCTCCAATGGAGATATTAAGTTAGATCCATGTCCAAGGAAACTATATGTAAAATTTCAAGTGTTTAAACCCATAATTGTCGGAGGAAATTTGTAGGGTTCTCAAAGGCCAAATCATTGAACTTTGACCCCTTAATCGCAAAATTTCTGTTCAAATACAAATCACATAAATTTTCTAAAATCTCAGTACCCTTTTTATCAAAATTTGGAATATGTAGACTAAAATTGACAGAGAAATGTACACCCAGACAGACATATTCAATTCTATAGATAGATAGATAGATAAATAATGAGAGACAGAAAGATAAATATATACAATGATTAATGAATTAGTAGAGATAGTTGTTAAATTTTGGGAAATATGTATGGCAATTTGATGGTAAGACTTAGAGCTAACTGTTAATATTTAAAATATATACACAGAAATTCAAATGACAGGACTTATATGTAGAGTGCTCAATACATCAGTAGAGCAAGGTAATAACTTAAAATAAATGTAAACGTCAGTTTAGATAACCACAATTGTTTTGGTATTCTTGTGTGAATATGACATAATTTAATATAAATTTTAATAATTTTATTCTAAATGTTAGGGTTTTCAATGAAAAATCTAAAATGTCAATATATATATATATAAATATTTATATATATATATTTCAATAAAAAAAAACACTACTAATAATTATGTGATCTATGTACAAATTGTCTCCATTTTTTTTAGCACTGTTTAAAGTGTAATTATTAAGTAGAAATCTAAATAAAATGTCTTTATTGCTCTATGTCTAATTGAGCACTCTTATATAACTCTAGTTAAATCTTAATGTTTACTTATCCTGTAATAACATAAACGTTTTATAATATCAGCTCTGTCTAGTTTTGAACACTATTTAAAGTGTATTTACTAAGTACAAACCTAAATAAAATGTCTTTATTGCTCTATGTCTCATTGAGCACTCTTATATAACTAGTTGAATCTTAATGTTTATTTATCCTGTAATGAAATAAAATAAATATAAAAATTGAATATATATATATATTTATAAATATATATATATATATATTTCAATTAAAAAAATAACTTCTAATAATTATGTGATATATATACAAATTGTCTCCCTTATATATTATATATATATATATATATATATATATATATATATATTTCAATAAAATAAAACTTCTAATAATTAGGTGATCTATGTATTAATTGTCTCCCTTGAATATATATATATTATACATATATATAAATATATATTTTGTATATATATATATATATAAATATATATATATATACATATTCCAATAATAAAATAACTTCAAATAATTATGTGATCTATATAACAATTGTCTCCCTTGAACATATACATATATAGATTATCTATATATATATATATATATATATATATATATATATATATATATATATATTATAAAAATAAATAACTTCTAATAATTATGTGATCTATATATAAATTGTCTCCCTTGAATATATATATATATTTATATATATATATATATATTAATATATTTATTTCAATAAAAAAATAAGTTCTAATAATTATGTGATCAATACACAAATTGTCTCCCATTTTCAGCACTATTTTAAGTGTAATTATAAAGTAGAAATCTAAATAAAATGTCTTTATTGCTCTATGTCTTATTGAGCACTCTTATATAACTCTAGTTAAATCTTAATGTTTACTTACCCTGTAATAAAATAAACGTTTTATAATATCAGCTCTGTCTAGTTTTGAATACTATTTTAAAGTGGATTTATTAAGTACAAACCTAAATAAAATGTCTTTATTGCTCTATGTCTAATTGAGCACTCTTATATAACTAGTTCAATCTTAATGTTTATTTATCCTGTAATAAAATAAAATATATATAAAAATTGAATATATATATATATATATAAAAATATATATATATATTTCAATTAAAAAAATAACTTCTAATCATTACGTGATATATATACAAATTGTCTCCCTTGAATGTATATATATATATATATATAGTATATATATATATATTTATTTCAATAAAAAAAACTTCTAATAATTAGGTGATCTATGTATTAATTGTCTGCCTTGAATATATAAATATATATATTATATATATATATAAATATATGTTTTATATATATATTTATTTATATATATATATATTTCAATAAAAAATAACTTCTTATAGTTATGTGATCTATATAACAATTGTCTCCCTTGAACATATATATATAGTTTATATATATAAACTATATATATATTATATATATATATATATATATATATTGATATATATATATATTTATTTAAAAAAAAACTTCTAATAATTATGTGATCTATATATAAATCGTCTCCCTTAAATATATATTTCAATAAGAAAAATAAGTTCTAATAATTATGTGATCTATATACTAATTGTCTCATTGAATATATATATATATATATATATATATATATATATATATATATATTTCGATGAAAAATTACTTCTCATAATTATGTGATGTATATACAAATTGTCTCCCTTTTTTTAGCACTATTTTAAGTGTAATTATAAAGTACAAATCTGAATAAAATGTCTTCATTGCTCTATGTCTAATTCAGCACTCTTATATAACATTAGTTAAATCTTAATGTTTACTTATCCTGTAATAAAATAAACGTTTTATAATATCAGCTCTGTCTAGTTTTTAGCACTATTAAAAGTGTATTTATTAAGTACAAACCTAAATAAAATGTCTTTATTGCTCTATGTCTGATTGAGCACTCTTATATAACTAGTTGAATCTTAATGTTTATTTATCCTGTAATAAAAAAAATACATATAAAAATTGAATATATATATATATAAATATATATACATATATATCAATTAAAAAAAAAACTTCTAATAATTATGTGATATATGTACAAATTGTCTCCCTTGAATATATATTTATATATATATATATATATATATATATATATATATATATATATTATATATATATTTATTTCAATAAAAAATAACTTCTAATAATTATGTGATCTATATATAAATTGTCTCCCTTAAATATATATTTATATATATATATATATATATATATATATATATATATATATTTCAATAAAAAAATATGTTCTAATAATTATGTGATCTATATACTAATTGTCTCATTGAATATATATATATATATATATATATATATATACATACATATATTTCAATAAAAAATTACTTCTAATAATTATGTGATGTATATACAAATTGTCTCCCTTTTTTAGCACTATTTAAAGTGTAATTATTAAATAAAAATCTAAATAAAATGTCCTTATTGCTCTATGTCTTATTGAGCACTCTTATATAACTCTAGTTAAATCTTAATGTTTATTTATCCTGTAATAAAATAAACGTTTTATAATATCAGCTCTGTCTAGTTTTGAGCACTATTTTAAAGTTTTATTATTAAGTAAAAATGTAAATAACATGACTTTATTGCTCTATGTCTCATTGATGGAATTGAAATAAAAATATATATATATTTACTTCAATTAAAAAAGACTTCCATTAATTATGTGATCTATATATAAATTGTCTCCCTTGTATATATATATATATATATATATATATATATATATATATATATATATATATATATATATTTCCTTAAAAAAATAACTTCTGATTATTATGTCATCTATATACAAATTGTCTCCCTTCATATATATATATATATATATTTATTTCAATAAAAAAAACTTCTAATAATTATGTGATCTATATACAAATTGTCTCCCTTGAATATATATATATATATAGATTATATATATATATATATATATATATACATATATTTATATATATATATATATATGTATTTCAATTAAAAAAATAACTTCTAATAATTATGTCATCTATATACAAATTGTCTCCCTTGATTATATATATATATTTCAAGTAAAAAAATAACTTCTAATAATTATGTGATCTATATATATATATATATATATATATACCAATGATGCTTGCATGTGCTCCATAGTTTTATATAGCTGTGTAGTAAGTTTAAAAATTGCTTTGTTTAATTATACAAGACGATTTTACTTTAAGAGTGCTCAATGCATTTAAAGAGCTTTGTAGTAATAGTTGGAAACATTTTGGCAATTATTTTAGACAAATCTACTTCCAGAGTGCTCAATATATTAGTAGAGCTAAATAAAACATTTGAGAAACAGATATGGCATTTCAACTGCATAAATTTATTTTGACAGAGTACAATACATTAGTAGAGCTAAATATAGACTTTCAAAAACATGTATGGCAATTCAGCTACACGAATCGAAAGCATAAAATTCAGAAAACATGAGGAGCTCTGCAGTATGTTTTGAAAACCTAAATGTCAATATGTAAGTATAGATATACTGTAAGTTTTTAATATATATATATATATATATATATATATACATATATATATATATATTAAAAACTTACAGTATATCTATACTTACATATTGACATTTAGGTTTTCAAAACATACAAATATATATATATATATATATATATATATATATATATATATATATATGACAAGTATTTGAAACAAGTTTCCTATTTGAGTGCCTAATATATTTGAGAGCTCTATGGTAACTTTATAAAACATATTGCAAAATTATGTTAGATAAATTGTCTTTGAGAGTGCTCATTTCTAAGTAGAGCTCTGTAGAAAATTTCTGAGACATGTTCAGCAATTTAAGTTCATATGAGTTAATAAATAGAGCTATATAGTGACTTCTGCAAACTTATGTGGCACTTATCCTAGACAAGTTAACTCTTGTAGCTGTGCAATACGTAAGCAGAGTTCTGCATTAGTTTTGGGGTATGGTTCTCACTTTATTAGGGCAATAACTTGGACACATTATACTATGGACAAATCCATTGATGACAACCAAAGGTAACCTGTTTTTTTCGACTCTGCTGCATAAGACTCATCCGTCTTGGTTCACTCTTGGGACATTAAAACAAAAAAGGTGAAGAATTAAAAAAAGAATGCAAAAATGTAAATGTCTTTGCAACTCATTCATTTTCACTTTCATAACACAAAAACATCTGTAAAAACTTGATAAAAGAATGCACAAACAATAAAATACAAATTTGCTGTCTTGGAATCTGAAATCAGTAGAAACATCCCCTACTGAAATTCCTGCACACCTCAAAAAAAAAAAAAAAAAAAAAGAATCCTTCCCAATGCAATACTTTTCAAGCAATTACAGTGTCAGACTTGGTACTGCAATGACTCTGTAAACTGAAAAAAATATACATAATAAAAAATGTTAAGCAAAATTGATTCATGTTAACACCTCTCCCAACACCACAGATTAACTACAAAAATACTTGATAAAGCAAGACACAATTACAAATGTGTATGAAAAAAATTAAAATAAAAAAAATAAAAAAAATCAACCAAGCAATTGCTCATGATTTTCTGGTGTTTGATGGAATGTGAGTAGGCATACAGCCTGGATAATTTTCCAAGGTAAGTGATGATATTCATCATTATTGTCTTTTTGGATTAGTTCAGATATATCTCATAACTATAATTGTTTTATCTATATATTTATATGTCTAGATGTTATGTCTGCTATTTGCATGTTCCCTATAGAAAAAAGCTACATAAAATCTACAAGTGTATTCTGATGTAAAATTAACCAGTAAAAACAATGCTTGTGTTCCTGATATACCAACTATTTCTTATTAGCATATAAGTTGAATCATGAAATGTATCTCCCTTACCTGTCTCTCTTTATACCTCTGTATTTATCTAGATCTGTCTATCTCTCTTTTCTTATTCTATATCCCTATTCCTCGCCTTGCTATCCCCTATGTGCGAACTTATAAATTTCAACATGTCTAGATTGATAAGCTTCTCATTTACCGGTACCTAACTCCCGTTTTGAAGTTAGAAGTTTTAACTTGATTACACGTTGATATGCCAAGGTAAAAGTAGGCATCGATGAGGCACATCCAGACGCCAACCTACACGGTGCAGAGAAAGGACAGAAAAAAACTAAGTCCCGATGTGCCTAGCAGATTAGAAGGCATTTTGCTACGCCTACATGCACCCAACATGGCAATAGGCGTCGATCGGGCACTTCCAGACACTTACTTACACTGTTTTGAACTTAGAAATTTCAATTGAATACTCGTGGACATGTGTTGGTCTAGTAGCTCCTCATCTACCTATACCTACGTCCACCCCTGTAAGGACTTAGAAATTTTAACTTGAATACACGTTGACTTGCCTTGGTCTATAGGATTCTAATCTATCTATACCTACATCCCCTCTTGTTTGTACTTGAATACAATCTGAGATGCTTCGGTCTTAAGGATTCTCATCTATCTATAACTACATCCCCTGTTGTTTGGACTTAAAAATTATTCACTTGAATACACGCTGAGATGCCTTGGTCTATAGGATTCTCATCTACCTATAACTACGTCTCCTCTTGTTTGGACTTAGAAATTATCAATTGAATACACGTTGACTTGCCTTAGTCTATAGGATTGTCATCTATGTATACATACATCCCCTCTTGTTTGGACTTAGAAATTTTTCAATTGAATACAATTTGAGAAGGCTTGGTCTATAGAATTGTCATCTATCTATACCTACATCCCCTCTTGTTTGGACTTTGAAATTTTTCACTTGAATACAATCTGAGAAGGCTTGGTCTATAGGATTATCATCTATCTATACCTACATCCCCTCTTGTTTGGACTTAGAAATTTTTCAATTGAATACACGCTGAAAAGGCTTGGTCTATAGGATTCTCATCTATCTATACCTACGTACATTCTTGTTTGGATTTAGAAAATTTTCAATTGAATACAATCTGAGAAGGCTTGGTCTATAGAATTCTCATCTATCTATACCTACATCCCCTCTTGTTTGGACTTAGACATGTTTCAATTGAATACAATCTGAAAAGGCTTGGTCTATAGAATTGCCATCTATCTATACCTACATCCCCTCTTGTTTGGACTTAGACATGTTTCAATTGAATACAATCTGAAAAGGCTTGGTCTATAGAATTGCCATCTATCTATACCTACATCCCCTCTTGTTTGGACTTGGAAATTTTTCAATTGAATACAATCTGAGAAGGCTTGGTCTATAGGATTGCCATCTATCTATACCTACATCCATTCTTGTTTGGACTTAGAAATTTTCAAATTGAATACACGCTGAAAGGCTTGGTCTATCAGATTGTCATCTATCTATACCTACATCCATTCTTGTTTGCACTTAGAAATTTTTCAATTGAATACAATCTGAGATGCCTTGGTCTATAGAATTGTCATCTATCTATAGCTACATCCCCTCTTGTTTGGGCTTAGAAATTTTTCAATTGAATACACGCTGAAAAGGCTTGGTCTATAGAATTGTCATCTATCTATAGCTACATCCCCTCTTGTTTGGACTTAGAAATTGTTCAATTGAATACAATCTGAGAAGGCTTGGTCTATAGAATTGTCATCTATCTATAGCTACATCCCCTCTTGTTTGGACTTAGAAATTTTTCAATTGAATACACGCTGAAAAGGCTTGGTCTATAGAATTGTCATCTATCTATAGCTACATCCCCTCTTGTTTGGACTTAGAAATTGTTCAATTGAATACAATCTGAGAAGGCTTGGTCTATAGAATTGTCATCTATCTATAGCTACATCCCCTCTTGTTTGGACTTAGAAATTTTTCACTTGAATACACGCTGAAAAGGCTTGGTCTATAGAATTGTCATCTATCTATAGCTACATCCCCTCTTGTTTGGACTTAGAAATTTTTCAATTGAATACACGCTGAAAAGGCTTGGTCTATAGAATTGTCATCTATCTATAGCTACATCCCCTCTTGTTTGGACTTAGAAATTTATCAATTGAATACAATCTGAGATGCCTTGGTCTATAGAATTGTCATCTATCTATAGCTACATCCGCTCTTGTTTGGACTTAGAAATTTTTCAATTGAATACAATCTGAGATGCCTTGGTCTATAGAATTGTCATCTATCTATAGCTACATCCCCTCTTGTTTGGACTTAGAAATTTTTCACTTGAATACACTTTTAAAAGGCTTGGTCTATAGAATTGTCATCTATCTATAGCTACATCCCCTCTTGTTTGGACTTAGAAATTTTTCAATTGAATACACGCTGAAAAGGCTTGGTCTATAGAATTGTCATCTATCTATAGCTACATCCCCTCTTGTTTGGACTTAGAAATTTTTCACTTGAATACAATCTGAGAAGGCTTGGTCTATAGGATTGCCATCTATCTATACCTACATCCACTCTTGTTTGGACTTAGAAATTGTTCAATTGAATACAATCTGAGATGCCTTGGTCTATAGGATTGTCATCTATGTATACCTACATCCCCTCTTGTTTGGACTTAGACATTTTTCAATTGAATACACGCTGAGAAGGCTTGGTCTATAGGATTGCCATCTATCTATACCTACATCCATTCTTGTTTGGACTTAGAAATTTTCAAATTGAACACACGCTGAAAGGCTTGGTCTATCAGATTGTCATCTATCTATACCTACATCCATTCTTGTTTGCACTTAGAACTTTTTCAATTGAATACGATCTGAGATGCCTTGGTCTATAGAATTGTCATCTATCTATAGCTACATCCCCTCTTGTTTGGACTTAGAAATTTTTCAATTGAATACAATCTGAGATGCCTTGGTCTATAGAATTGTCATCTATCTATAGCTACATCCCCTCTTGTTTGGACTTAGAAATTTTTCACTTGAATACACGCTGAAAAGGCTTGGTCTATAGAATTATCATCTATCTATAGCTACATCCCCTCTTGTTTGGACTTAGAAATTTTTCACTTGAATACACGCTGAAAAGGCTTGGTCTATAGAATGTTCATCTATCTATAGCTACATCCCCTCTTGTTTGGACTTAGAAATTTTTCAATTGAATACAATCTGAGATGCCTTGGTCTATAGAATTGTCATCTATCTATAGCTACATCCCCTCTTGTTTGGACTTAGAAATTTTTCACTTGAATACACGCTGAAAAAGCTTGGTCTATAGAATTTTCATCTATCTATAGCTACATCCCCTCTTGTTTGGACTTAGAAATTTTTCACTTGAATACACGCTGAAAAGGCTTGGTCTATAGAATTGTCATCTATCTATAGCTACATCCCCTCTTGTTTGGACTTAGAAATTTTTCAATTGAATACACGCTGAAAAGGCTTGGTCTATAGAATTGTCATCTATCTATAGCTACATCCCCTCTTGTTTGGACTTAGAAATTTATCAATTGAATACAATCTGAGATGCCTTGGTCTATAGAATTGTCATCTATCTATAGCTACATCCCCTCTTGTTTGGACTTAGAAATTTTTCAATTGAATACTATCTGAGATGCCTTGGTCTATAGAATTGTCATCTATCTATTGCTACATCCCCTCTTGTTTGGACTTAGAAATTTTTCAATTGAATACACGCTGAAAAGGCTTGGTCTATAGAATTGTCATCTATCTATAGCTACATCCCCTCTTGTTTGGACTTAGAAATTTTTCACTTGAATACACTTTGAAAAGGCTTGGTCTATAGAATTTTCATCTATCTATAGCTACATCCCCTCTTGTTTGGACGTAGAAATTTTTCACTTGAATACACTTTGAAAAGGCTTGGTCTATAGAATTGTCATCTATCTATACCTACATCCCCTCTTGTTTGGACTTAGAAATTTTTCACTTGAATACAATCTGAGATGCCTTGGTCTATAGAATTTTCATCTATCTATAGCTACATCCCCTCTTGTTTGGACTTAGAAATTTTTCACTTGAATACACTTTGAAAAGGCTTGGTCTATAGAATTGTCATCTATCTATAGCTACATCCCCTCTTGTTTGGACTTAGAAATTTGTCACTTGAATACAATCTGAGAAGGCTTGGTCTATAGGATTGCCATCTATCTATACCTACATCCACTCTTGTTTGGACTTAGAAATTGTTCAATTGAATACAATCTGAGATGCCTTGGTCTATAGGATTGTCATCTATCTATACCTACATCCCCTCTTGTTTGGACTTAGACATTTTTCAATTGAATACAATCTGAGAAGGCTTGGTCTATAGGATTGCCATCTATCTATACCTACATCCATTCTTGTTTGGACTTAGAAATTTTCAAATTGAACACACGCTGAAAGGCTTGGTCTATCAGATTGTCATCTATCTATACCTACATCCATTCTTGTTTGCACTTACGAATTTTTCAATTGAATACGATCTGAGATGCCTTGGTCTATAGAATTGTCATCTATCTATAGCTACATCCCCTCTTGTTTGGACTTAGAAATTTTTCAATTGAATACAATCTGAGATGCCTTGGTCTATAGAATTGTCATCTATCTATAGCTACATCCCCTCTTGTTTGGACTTAGAAATTTTTCAATTGAATACACGCTGAAAAGGCTTGGTCTATAGAATTGTCATCTATCTATAGCTACATCCCCTCTTGTTTGGACTTAGAAATTTTTCACTTGAATACACGCTGAAAAGGCTTGGTCTATAGAATGTTCATCTATCTATAGCTACATCCCCTCTTGTTTGGACTTAGAAATTTTTCAATTGAATACAATCTGAGATGCCTTGGTCTATAGAATTGTCATCTATCTATAGCTACATCCCCTCTTGTTTGGACTTAGAAATTTTTCACTTGAATACACGCTGAAAAAGCTTGGTCTATAGAATTTTCATCTATCTATAGCTACATCCCCTCTTGTTTGGACTTAGAAATTTTTCACTTGAATACACGCTGAAAAGGCTTGGTCTATAGAATTGTCATCTATCTATAGCTACATCCCCTCTTGTTTGGACTTAGAAATTTTTCAATTGAATACACGCTGAAAAGGCTTGGTCTATAGAATTGTCATCTATCTATAGCTACATCCCCTCTTGTTTGGACTTAGAAATTGTTCAATTGAATACAATCTGAGATGCCTTGGTCTATAGGATTGTCATCTATGTATACCTACATCCCCTCTTGTTTGGACTTAGACATTTTTCAATTGAATACACGCTGAGAAGGCTTGGTCTATAGGATTGCCATCTATCTATACCTACATCCATTCTTGTTTGGACTTAGAAATTTTCAAATTGAACACACGCTGAAAGGCTTGGTCTATCAGATTGTCATCTATCTATACCTACATCCATTCTTGTTTGCACTTAGAAATTTTTCAATTGAATACGATCTGAGATGCCTTGGTCTATAGAATTGTCATCTATCTATAGCTACATCCCCTCTTGTTTGGACTTAGAAATTTTTCAATTGAATACAATCTGAGATGCCTTGGTCTATAGAATTGTCATCTATCTATAGCTACATCCCCTCTTGTTTGGACTTAGAAATTTTTCACTTGAATACACGCTGAAAAGGCTTGGTCTATAGAATTATCATCTATCTATAGCTACATCCCCTCTTGTTTGGACTTAGAAATTTGTCACTTGAATACAATCTGAGAAGGCTTGGTCTATAGGATTGCCATCTATCTATACCTACATCCACTCTTGTTTGGACTTAGAAATTGTTCAATTGAATACAATCTGAGATGCCTTGGTCTATAGGATTGTCATCTATCTATACCTACATCCCCTCTTGTTTGGACTTAGACATTTTTCAATTGAATACAATCTGAGAAGGCTTGGTCTATAGGATTGCCATCTATCTATACCTACATCCATTCTTGTTTGGACTTAGAAATTTTCAAATTGAACACACGCTGAAAGGCTTGGTCTATCAGATTGTCATCTATCTATACCTACATCCATTCTTGTTTGCACTTACGAATTTTTCAATTGAATACGATCTGAGATGCCTTGGTCTATAGAATGTTCATCTATCTATAGCTACATCCCCTCTTGTTTGGACTTAGAAATTTTTCAATTGAATACAATCTGAGATGCCTTGGTCTATAGAATTGTCATCTATCTATAGCTACATCCCCTCTTGTTTGGACTTAGAAATTTTTCAATTGAATACACGCTGAAAAGGCTTGGTCTATAGAATTGTCATCTATCTATAGCTACATCCCCTCTTGTTTGGACTTAGAAATTTTTCACTTGAATACACGCTGAAAAGGCTTGGTCTATAGAATGTTCATCTATCTATAGCTACATCCCCTCTTGTTTGGACTTAGAAATTTTTCAATTGAATACAATCTGAGATGCCTTGGTCTATAGAATTGTCATCTATCTATAGCTACATCCCCTCTTGTTTGGACTTAGAAATTTTTCACTTGAATACACGCTGAAAAAGCTTGGTCTATAGAATTTTCATCTATCTATAGCTACATCCCCTCTTGTTTGGACTTAGAAATTTTTCACTTGAATACACGCTGAAAAGGCTTGGTCTATAGAATTGTCATCTATCTATAGCTACATCCCCTCTTGTTTGGACTTAGAAATTTTTCAATTGAATACACGCTGAAAAGGCTTGGTCTATAGAATTGTCATCTATCTATAGCTACATCCCCTCTTGTTTGGACTTAGAAATTTATCAATTGAATACAATCTGAGATGCCTTGGTCTATAGAATTGTCATCTATCTATAGCTACATCCCCTCTTGTTTGGACTTAGAAATTTTTCAATTGAATACTATCTGAGATGCCTTGGTCTATAGAATTGTCATCTATCTATTGCTACATCCCCTCTTGTTTGGACTTAGAAATTTTTCAATTGAATACACGCTGAAAAGGCTTGGTCTATAGAATTGTCATCTATCTATAGCTACATCCCCTCTTTTTTGGACTTAGAAATTTTTCACTTGAATACACTTTGAAAAGGCTTGGTCTATAGAATTTTCATCTATCTATAGCTACATCCCCTCTTGTTTGGACTTAGAAATTTTTCACTTGAATACACTTTGAAAAGGCTTGGTCTATAGAATTGTCATCTATCTATACCTACATCCCCTCTTGTTTGGACTTAGAAATTTTTCACTTGAATACAATCTGAGATGCCTTGGTCTATAGAATTCTCATCTATCTATAGCTACATCCCCCCTTGTTTGGACTTAGAAATTTTTCACTTGAATACACTTTGAAAAGGCTTGGTCTATAGAATTGTCATCTATCTATAGCTACATCCCCTCTTGTTTGGACTTAGAAATTTGTCACTTGAATACAATCTGAGAAGGCTTGGTCTATAGGATTGCCATCTATCTATACCTACATCCACTCTTGTTTGGACTTAGAAATTGTTCAATTGAATACAATCTGAGATGCCTTGGTCTATAGGATTGTCATCTATCTATACCTACATCCCCTCTTGTTTGGACTTAGACATTTTTCAATTGAATACAATCTGAGAAGGCTTGGTCTATAGGATTGCCATCTATCTATACCTACATCCATTCTTGTTTGGAGTTAGAAATTTTCAAATTGAACACACGCTGAAAGGCTTGGTCTATCAGATTGTCATCTATCTATACCTACATCCATTCTTGTTTGCACTTACGAATTTTTCAATTGAATACGATCTGAGATGCCTTGGTCTATAGAATTGTCATCTATCTATAGCTACATCCCCTCTTGTTTGGACTTAGAAATTTTTCAATTGAATACAATCTGAGATGCCTTGGTCTATAGAATTGTCATCTATCTATAGCTACATCCCCTCTTGTTTGGACTTAGAAATTTTTCAATTGAATACACGCTGAAAAGGCTTGGTCTATAGAATTGTCATCTATCTATAGCTACATCCCCTCTTGTTTGGACTTAGAAATTTTTCACTTGAATACACGCTGAAAAGGCTTGGTCTATAGAATGTTCATCTATCTATAGCTACATCCCCTCTTGTTTGGACTTAGAAATTTTTCAATTGAATACAATCTGAGATGCCTTGGTCTATAGAATTGTCATCCATCTATAGCTACATCCCCTCTTGTTTGGACTTAGAAATTTTTCACTTGAATACACGCTGAAAAGGCTTGGTCTATAGAATTGTCATCTATCTATAGCTACATCCCCTCTTGTTTGGACTTAGAAATTTTTCACTTGAATACACGCTGAAAAGGCTTGGTCTATAGAATTGTCATCTATCTATAGCTACATCCCCTCTTGTTTGGACTTAGAAATTTTTCACTTGAATACACGCTGAAAAGGCTTGGTCTATAGAACTGTCATCTATCTATACCTACATCCCCTCTTGTTTGGACTTAGAAATTTATCAATTGAATACAATCTGAGATGCCTTGGTCTATAGAATTGTCATCTATCTATAGCTACATCCCCTCTTGTTTGGACTTAGAAATTTTTCAATTGAATACAATCTGAGATGCCTTGGTCTATAGAATTGTCATCTATCTATAGCTACATCCCCTCTTGTTTGGACTTAGAAATTTTTCACTTGAATACACTTTGAAAAGGCTTGGTCTATAGAATGTTCATCTATCTATAGCTACATCCCCTCTTGTTTGGACTTAGAAATTTTTCAATTGAATACAATCTGAGATGCCTTGGTCTATAGAATTGTCCTCTATCTATAGCTACATCCCCTCTTGTTTGGACTTAGAAATTTTTCAATTGAATACACGCTGAAAAGGCTTGGTCTATAGAATTGTCATCTATCTATAGCTACATCCCCTCTTGTTTGGACTTAGAAATTTATCAATTGAATACAATCTGAGATGCCTTGGTCTATAGAATTGTCATCTATCTATAGCTACATCCCCTCTTGTTTGGACTTAGAAATTTTTCAATTGAATACAATCTGAGATGCCTTGGTCTATAGAATTGTCATCTATCTATAGCTACATCCCCTCTTGTTTGGACTTAGAAATTTTTCACTTGAATACACGCTGAAAAGGCTTGGTCTATAGAATTGTCATCTATCTATAGCTACATCCCCTCTTGTTTGGACTTAGAAATTTTTCACTTGAATACACTTTGAAAAGGCTTGGTCTATAGAATTTTCATCTATCTATAGCTACATCCCCTCTTGTTTGGACTTAGAAATTTTTCACTTGAATACACTTTGAAAAGGCTTGGTCTATAGAATTGTCATCTATCTATACCTACATCCCCTCGTGTTTTGACTTAGAAATTTTTCACTTGAATACAATCTGAGATGCCTTGGTCTATAGAATTCTCATCTATCTATAGCTACATCCCCTCTTGTTTGGACTTAGAAATTTTTCAATTGAATACAATCTGAGATGCCTTGGTCTATAGAATTGTCATCTATCTATAGCTACATCCCCTCTTGTTTGGACTTAGAAATTTTTCAATTGAATACACGCTGAAAAGGCTTGGTCTATAGAATTGTCATCTATCTATAGCTACATCCCCTCTTGTTTGGACTTAGAAATTTTTCACTTGAATACACGCTGAAAAGGCTTGGTCTATAGAATGTTCATCTATCTATAGCTACATCCCCTCTTGTTTGGACTTAGAAATTTTTCAATTGAATACAATCTGAGATGCCTTGGTCTATAGAATTGTCATCTATCTATAGCTACATCCCCTCTTGTTTGGACTTAGAAATTTTTCACTTGAATACACGCTGAAAAAGCTTGGTCTATAGAATTTTCATCTATCTATAGCTACATCCCCTCTTGTTTGGACTTAGAAATTTTTCACTTGAATACACGCTGAAAAGGCTTGGTCTATAGAATTGTCATCTATCTATAGCTACATCCCCTCTTGTTTGGACTTAGAAATTTTTCAATTGAATACACGCTGAAAAGGCTTGGTCTATAGAATTGTCATCTATCTATAGCTACATCCCCTCTTGTTTGGACTTAGAAATTTATCAATTGAATACAATCTGAGATGCCTTGGTCTATAGAATTGTCATCTATCTATAGCTACATCCCCTCTTGTTTGGACTTAGAAATTTTTCAATTGAATACTATCTGAGATGCCTTGGTCTATAGAATTGTCATCTATCTATTGCTACATCCCCTCTTGTTTGGACTTAGAAATTTTTCAATTGAATACACGCTGAAAAGGCTTGGTCTATAGAATTGTCATCTATCTATAGCTACATCCCCTCTTGTTTGGACTTAGAAATTTTTCACTTGAATACACTTTGAAAAGGCTTGGTCTATAGAATTTTCATCTATCTATAGCTACATCCCCTCTTGTTTGGACTTAGAAATTTTTCACTTGAATACACTTTGAAAAGGCTTGGTCTATAGAATTGTCATCTATCTATACCTACATCCCCTCTTGTTTGGACTTAGAAATTTTTCACTTGAATACAATCTGAGATGCCTTGGTCTATAGAATTCTCATCTATCTATAGCTACATCCCCTCTTGTTTGGACTTAGAAATTTTTCACTTGAATACACTTTGAAAAGGCTTGGTCTATAGAATTGTCATCTATCTATAGCTACATCCCCTCTTGTTTGGACTTAGAAATTTGTCACTTGAATACAATCTGAGAAGGCTTGGTCTATAGGATTGCCATCTATCTATACCTACATCCACTCTTGTTTGGACTTAGAAATTGTTCAATTGAATACAATCTGAGATGCCTTGGTCTATAGGATTGTCATCTATCTATACCTACATCCCCTCTTGTTTGGACTTAGACATTTTTCAATTGAATACAATCTGAGAAGGCTTGGTCTATAGGATTGCCATCTATCTATACCTACATCCATTCTTGTTTGGACTTAGAAATTTTCAAATTGAACACACGCTGAAAGGCTTGGTCTATCAGATTGTCATCTATCTATACCTACATCCATTCTTGTTTGCACTTACGAATTTTTCAATTGAATACGATCTGAGATGCCTTGGTCTATAGAATTGTCATCTATCTATAGCTACATCCCCTCTTGTTTGGACTTAGAAATTTTTCAATTGAATACAATCTGAGATGCCTTGGTCTATAGAATTGTCATCTATCTATAGCTACATCCCCTCTTGTTTGGACTTAGAAATTTTTCAATTGAATACACGCTGAAAAGGCTTGGTCTATAGAATTGTCATCTATCTATAGCTACATCCCCTCTTGTTTGGACTTAGAAATTTTTCACTTGAATACACGCTGAAAAGGCTTGGTCTATAGAATGTTCATCTATCTATAGCTACATCCCCTCTTGTTTGGACTTAGAAATTTTTCAATTGAATACAATCTGAGATGCCTTGGTCTATAGAATTGTCATCCATCTATAGCTACATCCCCTCTTGTTTGGACTTAGAAATTTTTCACTTGAATACACGCTGAAAAGGCTTGGTCTATAGAATTGTCATCTATCTATAGCTACATCCCCTCTTGTTTGGACTTAGAAATTTTTCACTTGAATACACGCTGAAAAGGCTTGGTCTATAGAATTGTCATCTATCTATAGCTACATCCCCTCTTGTTTGGACTTAGAAATTTTTCACTTGAATACACGCTGAAAAGGCTTGGTCTATAGAACTGTCATCTATCTATACCTACATCCCCTCTTGTTTGGACTTAGAAATTTATCAATTGAATACAATCTGAGATGCCTTGGTCTATAGAATTGTCATCTATCTATAGCTACATCCCCTCTTGTTTGGACTTAGAAATTTTTCAATTGAATACAATCTGAGATGCCTTGGTCTATAGAATTGTCATCTATCTATAGCTACATCCCCTCTTGTTTGGACTTAGAAATTTTTCACTTGAATACACGCTGAAAAGGCTTGGTCTATAGAATGTTCATCTATCTATAGCTACATCCCCTCTTGTTTGGACTTAGAAATTTTTCAATTGAATACAATCTGAGATGCCTTGGTCTATAGAATTGTCCTCTATCTATAGCTACATCCCCTCTTGTTTGGACTTAGAAATTTTTCAATTGAATACACGCTGAAAAGGCTTGGTCTATAGAATTGTCATCTATCTATAGCTACATCCCCTCTTGTTTGGACTTAGAAATTTATCAATTGAATACAATCTGAGATGCCTTGGTCTATAGAATTGTCATCTATCTATAGCTACATCCCCTCTTGTTTGGACTTAGAAATTTTTCAATTGAATACAATCTGAGATGCCTTGGTCTATAGAATTGTCATCTATCTATAGCTACATCCCCTCTTGTTTGGACTTAGAAATTTTTCACTTGAATACACGCTGAAAAGGCTTGGTCTATAGAATTGTCATCTATCTATAGCTACATCCCCTCTTGTTTGGACTTAGAAATTTTTCACTTGAATACACTTTGAAAAGGCTTGGTCTATAGAATTTTCATCTATCTATAGCTACATCCCCTCTTGTTTGGACTTAGAAATTTTTCACTTGAATACACTTTGAAAAGGCTTGGTCTATAGAATTGTCATCTATCTATACCTACATCCCCTCGTGTTTTGACTTAGAAATTTTTCACTTGAATACAATCTGAGATGCCTTGGTCTATAGAATTCTCATCTATCTATAGCTACATCCCCTCTTGTTTGGACTTAGAAATTTTTCAGTTGAATACAATCTGAGAAGGCTTGGTCTACAGGATAGCCATCTATCTATACCTACATCCCCTCTTGTTTGGACTTAGAAATTTTTCAATTAAATACAATCTGACAAGGCTTGGTCTATAGGATTGCCATCTATCTATACCTACATCCCCTCTTGTTTGGACTTAGAAATTTTTCAATTGAATACAATCTGAGATGCCTTGGTCTATAGGATTGTCATCTATCTATAGCTACATCCCCTCTTGTTTGGACTTAGAAATTTTTCAATTGAATACAATCTGAGATGCCTTGGTCTATAGAATTGTCATCTATCTATAGCTACATCCCCTCTTGTTTGGACTTAGAAATTTTTCAATTGAATACACGCTGAAAAGGCTTGGTCTATAGGATTCTCATTTATCTATACCTACATCCATTCTTGTTTGGACTTAGAAATTTTTCACTTCAATACACGCTGAAAAGACTAAGTCTATAGGATTGTCATCTATCTATACCTACATCCCCTCTTGTTTGGACTTAGAAATTTTTCAAGTGACTACAATCTGAGAAGGCTTGGTCTATAGGATTGCCATCTATCTATACCTACATCCCCTCTTGTTTGGGCTTAGAAATTTTTCAATTGAATACAATCTGAGATGCCTTGGTCTATAGGATTGTCATATATCTATACCTACATCCCCTCTTGTTTGGACTTAGAAATTTTTCAATTGAATACACGCTGAAAAGGCTTGGTCTATAGGATTCTCATTTATCTATACCTACATCCAGTCTTGTTTGGACTTAGAAATTTTTCAATTGAATACAATCTGAGATGCCTTGGTCTATAGAATTGTCATCTATCTATACCTACATCCATTCTGGTTTGGACTTGGAAATTTTTCAATTGAATACAATCTGAGAAGGCTTGGTCTATAGGATTCTCATCTATCTATACCTACATCGCCTCTTGTTTGGACTTAGAAAGTTTTCAATTAAATACACGCTGAAAAGGCTTGGTCTATAGGATACTAATCTATCTATACCTACATCCATTCTTGTTTTTCAATTGAATACAATCTGAGATGCCTTGGTCTATAGGATTGTCATATATCTATACCTACATCCCCTCTTGTTTGGACTTAGAAATTTTTCAATTGAATACACGGTGAAAAGGCTTTGTCTATAGGATTCTCATTTATCTATACCTACATCCCCTCTTGTTTGGACTTAGAAATTTTTCAATTGAACACAATTTGAGAAGGCTTGGTCTATAGGATTGTCATCTATCTATACCTACATCCATTCTGGTTTGGACTTGGAAATTTTTCAATTGAATACAATCTGAGAAGGCTTGGTCTATAGGATTCTCATATATCTATACCTACATCGCCTCTTGTTTGGACTTAGAAATTATTCACTTGAATACACGCTGAAAAGGCTTGGTCTATAGGATACTAATCTATCTATACCTACATCCATTCTTGTTTTTCAATTGAATACAATCTGAGATGGATTTGTCTATAGGATTGTCATCTCCCTATACCTACATCCCCTCTTGTTTTTAATTGGAAATCCAGAATCACCACATTCTTTCACCTTTTCAATTTTTCACGGTATTAATTTTGTCTTAATTTTTTGTCTAAATCAGAGAAAATCATCAAACAAGATCAAAGAATAGCATTAAAAGCTTTCGATTAGATAGGAAAAATGAGAAATAACAGATGAATGATTCCAGAATCACCACATTCTTTCACCTTTGAGGACATGAAAATTTTCCAATTTTTAAAGATATTAATTTTGTATTTATTTTATGTCTGAATCAAAGAAAATCATCAAAAAATACCAAAGAATAGCATTAAAAGCTTTCGATTAGATAGAAAACATTAAAAATAACAGATGAATGATTCCAGACTGATTCCAGAATCACCACATTCTTTCACCTTTGAGGACATGAAAATTTTCCAATTTTTCAAGGTATTAATTTTGTATTTATTTTATGTCTAAATCAAAGAAAATCATCAAAAAGTATCAAAGAATAGCATTAAAAGCTTTCGATTAGATAGGAAACATTAAAAATAACGGATGAATGATTCCAGAATCACCACATTCTTTCACCTTTGAGGACATGAAAATTTTCCAATTTTTCAAGGTATTAATTTTGTATTTATTTTATGTCTAAATCAAAGAAAATCATAAAAAAATACCAAAGAATAGCATTAAAAGCTTTCGATTAGATAGGAAACATTAAAAATAACGGATGAATGATTCCAGAATTATTCCAGAATCACCACATTCTTTCACCTTTGAGGACATGAAAATTTTCCAATTTTTCAAGGTATTAATTTTGTATTTATTTTATGTCTAAATCAAAGAAAATCAGCCAAAAATATCAAAGAATATCATGAAAAGCTTTCGATTAGATAGGAAACATTAAAAATAACAGATGAATGATTCCAGAATAAAAAGTTTTAAGAAGGAACGAGCCAACCGAAAATCACGGCGAAAAAAGCCTTTTGTAGACATACACAAAAAGCGAACATACATACATACATACACACATTTTCACTATTATATATATATACATATATATATATTATTTTCACATTTGCTGCATTGGTTTAAGTGAGCAACCGAAATAATTGGACATTTTTAAATATTGAATTAATATATACTGGCGGGACCTTTTGAAATTCCACCACAGTATCTATCATGTATTGCGGCTGGGCATTCCGTGGACATTCGGCATGAATGGAGACCCCACAATGCTATACTGTAAAAGTATTCAATTAATTTGGTTAATGTAGTTTCAGAATATATCTGCTTATTAAAGTTAATCTTCAATATCCTTACAGGAGTCTGTGACGTATTTTCATTGTATGGACGCCGGCACGGACGGAAACCGCTCGATATCTATACCATCTTTAGACAGAACAGACACTAACCTTGGATTCTTCTCAGAAAAATAAAAAGGCATACTTGTTTTATTTATTTTTTACATTGCCTTTTCGGTGATCGGGAGATTCTATTTATTAAAGAGGAGGACAGAAGGTGATAACATATTACGAACATTAAATTAGCGTATCTTTATACTACTATCCTCTTTTTTTTGATAATTAAGATATCTCGATCGAATAATTTATAGTCTGGAAACCCTAACCCTAACCATATTATACAATAAAAGTATTTACCTAAGTAACCTAATTAAGATGTTGTGTTGCAGGGGACTCATATTGGGGACTTGTTACGGGTACATGTAATACAGGGACTCAGATGATGATAATGACGTTTATATACTGTTTACATCACGAACGATGACTGCGATAATTCTTGGAGGTTTCATATTAATACGGGCTGGGAGATGTATGATACAGCAGTTCTTAAACTCATTAGCGGGGAGGACACATAATCTTGGAAGGATTATACAGGAGTTCGCTACATTTACCTTTTCTGTTTGTGAATAATGCCGACACAAGACAAACTTACAAAACATAGTTGGTTTCTTTATTCTTCAATCGCGATTGGTGATGTCAGGAATTCCAGCCTTTTTGACTACATGGTTTACTTTTCTACCCTTCGCCTCTAAGGGACTCTCACTCTCCAACTGACAATCACCGTGTGTGATCTGCTCTGATTATCTCATCCTCATCAACTCTTGACTAACCAACTCTGTCTTCCAACTCTTCTAACTTCGAACCCTTAGATTCCTATATCGAGAAATCTCCCTTACTTATGATGTTAGAAGTGTGTTTTTCAAACGTGACTAATTTTCACATGGCTTTACATATGTTTGTCCAAACACACTTTTGGCAAACAAAAGAATCCTCAATTCTAATTCTAAACTATTTTTTAAACAATATATTTTTAATTTGCATTGTCTATTCTTTTAACTGACATATTTAATATTCCGATTTCTACAGGAATGGACAATCGACTCTTTCCGCCATAAACAATATTTAACTATTTCTAATAGAATTAACAATATTTAACTATTTCTAATAGAATTAATAATAGACTTAATTTCTAACATTCCCCAACCATTATCTTTAACACTAGCCTACAGGGTTCGATTCTAACCTTATCCTAACATTATTTTCACTTATCTAGTATGTTTTCTTACTTACATGATAAGGGACAGCCTTTTCATGTAATAAATGTAGTGTCAGAATATATCCGATTATTATGGTTTATCTTCAATATCCTCACAGGAGTCTGTGACATATTTCCTTTGTAGAGATGCCCGGCGGGAACGGAAACCACAGAATATCATTATACCATCTTTAGACAGAACAGATACTAAACTTAGATCCTAGCCAGAAGACTAAGAATATATATTTTAGTTTCACGTACTGCCCAAAAGCGACATCATTTTTATTTTATTTATTTTTTTACATTGCGTCTTCGGTGATCGGGAGAGTCTATTTATTAAAGAGGGGGATAGATGAAGAAAGCATACTACACCCATAAAATTAGCGTCTGTATACTATATCTATAAACTAATTTACTGTTCATAGTGCATTATCACATACTATCCTTCCTTTATATAAATAGGATATTTCTATCGAATAATTTATAATCTAGAAACCTTGTCTTTTATATATATATAAAAAAAAAACACCCAGTATTTTTGCTGATGAGGAGACTTTGTTTAAAAAAATTTATATATATAAATAATTATCCATGGCTTAATGTCTATCGCAATAAAAACATCGTTTCCGCAACGATTGTACAAATTATTGACTCTGTTGTTGTTCCTTCCTATGAAACAGATTTTTAATTTTTAATTCTAATTTGAATTTTAAATTATCAATCACATTACTAAATATTACAGTAGCTCTAGGATATTTGCCTATCGAGCTTATTATATATCTGAATTACAATTAAAATTTCATATATATATATATATATATATATGTTAAAATCTATGCATATATATATATGTATATGTATTAATTTGAATTTTAAATTATCAATCACATTACTAAACATTAAAGTAGCTCTAAGATATTTGCCTATCGAGCTTATTATATATTTGAATTACAACGAGCACTGTTCTTTTCTTGTATTTTTAATTAAATTAGTAATTTTACTATCACATTAAAATACACTCTGCTCTTTAGACTACTGTTCTAACTCCCTTTAAATATATATATATATATATATATATATATATATATATATATATATATATATATATATATATATATATATACTAGAAGGGGTGCCCGGCGTTGCTCGGGTGTTTGGAGGTGTATGCTGTGCAAAAAAAAGCAAAAAAACAAAAAAAAAATGGTTAATTTTTTAAAACTTTGACCCCTATTATGACCCCTTAAAATTTATAGTTTCTGGCTCAAATCACTTTATTAAGTTAGATCCAGGTTCAAGGAACCTATATCTAAAATTTCAAGTGTCTAAACCCAAAATTGTCGGAGGAGTTTGGTAGAGTTCTTAAAGGTCAAATCGTTGAAATTTGACCCCTTAACAGCCAAATTTCTGGCTGACACCCGTCCCATCGATTTTCCCAAATCTCAGTACCCGGTATTTCAAATTTCGAGTCTATAGACTAAAAATTGACAGAGTTATTGCGTAGGGAAATGTACACAGACAGACAGACAGACACGTTCACTTTTATAGATATATAGATAGATATATATACACGCTACCGCCATCTCAGCTTGTATATATAGGGTGTCCAAAAAGTCACTGAATTTCGTAAAACAATTTCACAATATACGTATACTTTCAATGCTATGTTTATCCATAGTATATTTCCTTAGATATTATCTGTAAAATATCTGAAATAGTAAAAAAAATAATCTTTAATGGTAAAATTACAAGACTTTTCAACCCTTCAACTTTTCGGACACGCTGTATAAAAGGCATTTTAGTCTTCATGTGTGCAAGGACGATCTTTATTGACTTCAAAACATTTAAGACGTTGTTTTTTTTTTAATTTTACACAAATGTACGGTCTGGATGTCAAAGACGTATCCCTGACCTGTACAAATAACGTCTACTCAATCTGTGTCATATAATGTTCCTTGTCAATTTCGGAAAATATACCTGAGCAGCCCCGTCTCCCTGTAGGAGATCATCAAGCGGCTATCCCTATTTTAAGAAATAAAATAAAGTCAGGACAATTGTGTTTTTATTCTTTTATTTGTTAAATAATCATTGAAAAAAACGTGTCGATAAAAACAACTGAAAATATTAATAAACAATTGAAATTTTATCATTTAATTACAACAAATATATCGAAGCATTCAAATATAAAGTTTTAAAATTCATTTTCAATAAAATATTTTCAGAATTTCAATTATCCTTTCTCCATCTTTTTCAAAACAAAAAAATACTTTATTTTGGAAAACAAACAAAAGTGGAGGTTTTTTTGATTGATTTATATTGACAGGGAGCAGACATTCTTGTGGACAACAAGAAAACACACCGTCGTAAGTACAATAAAATTGTCCAAACTCAGTCAAACTAAAATAAAAAAAAATATTTTCTTTTTTAAATGAATGAATTTTTTCGCCTTCCAAATTAAAGCATATCATTTCAGAACGATCCCAACTTGAACCCCAAAATTCCCCACTCGAGAAATCAACACGGATTCGTGGACAATATTTTGACTCACCCATTCCTTCATTTGTGGTGGTTTTAATTTCTATGCCTTCTTTAGTAAAGTGATGAATTGCGAAATCAAGATCACAAGTAAAAATTGTTTCTTTTTTTACACACACGGAATAAAATTCGCTTGTTGTTGGAACGATTTTTTGTATTTGTAAAAATGGATCATTTTCAATTCTTTTCAAAAAAATTAGTTTATTTTCTCCACTTCCACAAACAACAAATTCTTCACATGAAATTGAACACATGTCAACAGGTTTAAAATTTTGATTTTCTTTATCAGACAAAAGAAATTCACTCACAAATTGTCCGATTTCACTCATTTCAATTATTGATTTATTTTCATTATCACACAAAAAAATGTGAGCATCTTTTTCATTGATTAAAATAGTTCTGATATCTCGTGATTCTGGTCCAGGTAGAATCCATTGATTTTCTTTTACAAGTTTTTTTACAGAAATTGTTTTCCGAACACAAGACACTGATGGGATTTGTCGGTTGACCAATGGTTCCATTGCTTGATGCCACCAGTCAGGCAATGTGAAACAGAATTCACGTTTCTCAATCGGTCGCATCCATTTATGGTATCGTGATGGAAGTCTTGATGTCAATAGTTTTAATCCATAAAAGATCTCCCGGTCTTGGTGATCTTCACGAAACACGTGCTGTACATTCTGCAACCAGATTTCGATTTCTTTGAGAATTCTTGTATTTTTGTCAGTAATGTTGCTCCATATTTTAATTTCTTTTGCCGTTTCTTGTCTTATCTTTTCGCACAGATCCAAAGCATCAGACTTGGCATTTTCTATGATCTGTTCATATTTTATCCAAACATTCGCGCATTTAGATTCGCATTCACGATTTAATTTATCCATATATTTGAAACTATTTTCATTTGAAAACTGCAAAAATTCATTAAATTCATCCATTTCTTTCACCAGATTCGGGACTTGAGTTTTCCTTTTTAAAGCCTCATCTTTCAGTAATAATGGAGGCACGTTCATACATTTGCTGCTGCCGGGGTCAGTCGAGTGAGACTCGTAACATGCGTTGCAAAAACACATGTTACATTTGTTACAATACAATTCTACAGCTTTTCCATGCAACGGACATTCATTTCCCATGATCATTTCAATGGCATCCACTCTTCTCATTTCGTCCAAATTTTTTAAAATGTGTTCTTCTATAAATCGATTATGGAGTCGCTTACAATTAATGCAAAACGATTTCTCACATTGGATGCACCAAAAGTTTGCCATAGATGATTTGCCTTCTTCTAGACAGGAGTTACATTTCAATTTGGACAGCAATAATCGTCGTTTAAATTCATTGGCCAAAATAGGTGAAAGGGTCAAACTTTCGTCATTTTGAAATCTGTCACCACATTGCGGACATTTGCCTTCTGTCCCTCCATCTTCTAATGTGTTGCGGAAACATGATTCACACAAACTATGAAGACATGGTAAAGTCTTGGAAGTTTCGTTTAATTGCGATTCACATACAACACACTGGAAAAGTGTTCCATACTCTACAGACGCCATCGATGAAGAATAAAAATGCAAATCAAACTGAAAAAAAAAATACTCAAAAAATTATAATTTAACATATATACAAATTCATTGTCTAGGTTACAATATATATAAACATATATATATATATAAACATATATATATATATATATATGTATATATATGCATATATATGCATATATATACGTATATAATGGGACAACATATACAGAAATCATGAAAAGAGACTACATACATAATATAGAATATATAATACTGTATATTATATAACTATTATAATATATGTGATTACTTGTATATAATATACATAATATCTAAAATATTTATAGAATATGCATAATAATTTGTATATAATACATAAAAATATAATACGTAAAATATAATATGTATAATATCAATATAATACGATGTACACATACGTTAATATAATATTAATTATCTCCATATATTACATTTAGATTGCAGAAATTCCACTCTGCACCAAAGTAGCGTAGGTTTGCAGCAAATGTATTATGTCTAGAATATTAATCATTATCTTATGTAAATTTAGGACAGTATTTTAATACACAGTCGTTCTTATAAAATGCTACATTTCATCCTAGAAACAACATCATTTCTATTGCACCATCTTTAGAAGAAGTAGTTCCTTTTTTTTCCTCTAAATATCAAGTCCTTCTACCGACACCAGTCAACACCGGGAGGAAATACACATCTTTTAGAGATGTGGGGTTACGTCCTTCGTAACTGGATCATAAACAAAAAAAAATTAATAACACAAATACTATAACCGCCTCCCGGAAATTACCGAAACATTTCAAAGTGAACTATAATGTTTGACTCTAACCTTTAATCCTAACCAGAAATTGAGAGTTTAAATACTTCCTAATCCTCTTTACGTGTAATTTTGGAACCTATAAACTGTACATTTCCGACTATTATCACAATCTGTGTGTGTGTGTGTGTGCGTGTGTGTGTACGTTTCTGTTTAACCAGACTGAGCCACAGCAAGGCGTGTGCGGTACAGCTAGTATATATAATGTAATATATACGCTATATTATTCATAACATTATAAAACATGATAGGATGCAATATATATAAAATCATATATCATGGAAATATTATATATATATATATACATATATATACTAGCTGTACCCGGCCACGCGTTGCTGTGGCTCAGTTTGTTAAAATGGAACACATGTGAAAGTAGAGAAAAGTTTGATTCTTTTTTTTAAGAGAATGTACAAATTATTTTTTTTAACAGATGCTAAGAAAATAAACAGAAAAATACTTCCATCATTAATTATGCAAAAAAATAAATAAAATGTTGATTTAGTGTTTCAATATGCTTATAAATTACGATAAAACTTGCTGAGTATGCACTGTTTTACGGTTGTTGTAAAAATGGAACGGAAACTTAAATTTCGCTTCATTTTAATCTTTCTTAATTTTTTAATTGTGCCCCCCAAACGAATATAATCAAAACAGTAACATTCAACAATTGTACTTTATGTATATAAAACACAAAATATTTATTAAAAAAAAATTAAAAAAAAAAAAGTTAATAGGGAAAGGGAAATAATTCCATTTTTAAACGAAAAAGTCAGTTTACCTAACTTAATGTATTAATGCTATTTTTTTTAAGCAAGAAAAAAAAGGTAAATATCCAGATACGCTACTACAGAACTTCGACCACTGTAATTTGTTTTTTTATAGGTAATTGAGGTCGCTGACAACGAATCTGATAGTCAAACTTGGGGCAAATTTACCGTTTGCATGGTATTTACCCCTGAACCCACGAACTTCTTTCCACCATTTTGCAGCTTCCGTTTATGCTACGCGCATGCACGCTGTAGCATAAACGACGGCTTCACCAAGCAAACTACGTTGGGGGGAGGGGATTTTTTTTTCCAGGACATAGAATTTTCTAATTTTCAAAAATACATTATAGTGCTTTTTGGGTGGAAAATTTAAAATTAGCTGAAAAAGAAATAAAATAAGAAAAGGAAAGCACACCAAGTTGGAAATTTATCTTTTTTTTTTTTTACCTGGAACATCGAATTTTCAAATTTTCCGTAAGTAATGCACCGACATTTACCAATTAGAACACCATTTAACATTTTCCGAAGATTTTACTTTGTACATTGGGGGGGGGGTGTAATTATGGGGCGCGCGCGCCCCAACATCAGATTCCCCCCCCCCCAAACAAATTAGAGTGGTCGGTGGGGTTTGTATTACTGTACACATAGATTCGAAAAAGTTGTCAAAAAACAAATATATAACAAATAAATGTTATCAAAGGCAAGATAAGTTACTTTTCTACCAAACTGGATATATTTTTCGTGTTTTTATTCAATGTAACATATTGGGTTTGTATTACTGTACACATAGATTCGAAAACGTTGTCAAAAAACAAATATATAACAAATAAATGTTATCAAAAGCAAGATAAGTTACTTTTCTACCAAACTGGATATATTTTTCGTGTTTTTATTCAATGTAACATGTTTATTCAGCCCGAAAAACAGTGTTTACCGATGTATTGGAAAATTCAAGATGGCGTCTGATTCTCTCTTTTACACGGTAAGTTTGGGAAAAGGTGTTATAAATAAAAACACAGATAAAATACTGTTAAAAACTCGCTCAATATATGTTACCGTGACATAGGTTGACATATATTCGGCGGGTTTTTAATAGTATTTTGTATAGTTTTTTTATTTATAACACCTTTTCCCAAACTTACCGTGTTAAAGAGAGAATCAGACGCCATCTTGAATTTTCCAAGTCATCGGTAAACACTGTATGTTTTTCGAGCTGAATGTTGGGTTTGTATTACTGTACACATAGATTCGAAGAAGTTGTCAAAAAACAAATATATAACAAATAAATGTTATCAAAGGCAAGATAAGTTACTTTTCTACCTAACTGGATATATTTTTCGTGTTTTTATTCAATGTAACATTTTTATTCAGCTCGAAAACCATACAGTGTTTACCGATGTATTGGAACATTCAAGATGGAGTTTGATTCTTTCTTTAACACGGTAAGTTTGGGAAAAGATGTTATAAATAATAAACCGGATAAAATACTGTTAAAAACTCGCTCAATACATGTTACTGTGACATAGGTTGACATATATTCGGCAGATTTTTAATAGTATTTTGTATAGTTTTTTATTTATAACACCTTTTTCCAAACTTACGGTGTTAAAGAGAGTGTGAGACGCCATCTTGAATTTTCGAATACATCGGTACACACTGTATGTTTTTCGAGCTGTATAAATATGTTACATTGAATAAAAACACAAAAAATATATCCAGTTTGGCAGAAAAGTAACTTATCTTGCCTTTGATAACATTTATTTGTTATATATTTGTTCCCCCCCCAAAAAAAAACAAATTAGAGTGGCCGGTGTTCTGTAGAAGCGTATCTGGATATTTACCAAAAAATAATATATATTTAGGTTTGGCTATAAATTCCTAAACTCATTTCACCTTAAATAATTTAGGTGACTGAAATAGGAATCTAATTGAATCTTTAATTTCCTGAATAGTATCCGATAATTAATTTTTCTTCGAGTTATATCGAATACATTAATACGGACTTTAGGGCGTTTTTCGTAATGTTACTGTAAAAATTATTTTTTATTGTTACAAATTACGATGCTTTAAAAAAAGCAAAAATAAATTCTTGCGTTTTTTATTTACTACTGAAAACCATAACTTTAGTAAAGGTATTTTTTGTTTAAACAAAATAAAACATTTTTACTAAGAGTTAAGTAAAAATAATTAGTTCATTATATTCTGCGATCATTATTTGAAAAATACTGCAATTTTCATTAAAATTCGTTAATTTCCTGATTTTTGGTGAATTTTTAAGTAAAGGGAGGAGTCAAAATGTGTATACACTTTGAGCGTCGTCATTCATTTTGAGACCACGTGTGGTTAATTTAAATATCCAGTTTGGCAGAAAAGTAACTTATCTTGCCTTTGATAACATTTATTTGTTATATATTTGTTTTTTGACAACTTTTTCGAATCTATGTGTACAGTAATACAAACCCAAACTTCGGAGGTTGGAATCCCCCCCCCCACCTAAAATGTACATGGAAAAATCGATTTTATAGCGAGATTTAAGAATGGTTAGTCGAAAAAAAGGTGAAAAACAAAACAAATAATCAATAAATAATTGTTACCAAAGGAAATAAATGCTACTTTTTTTTACTTACATTGAATATTTTCAAGCGCTTTTGTGGGTGCCAAATACCTCCAGATTTTCTAGAATTTCCCGCTAGATTGTAACCGAAATCTCCAGATATAGCAGGAAAACCGCTAAATTGTAACACTGGTCACGTGACAGGAAGTGGTAATAAATAATTGTACCTAAATAAAAAAAATGACCTCTCGGTAAAAAGAAATCCACCTATTTATCATAGAAAAATTAAGTAGAATGTTATAATTAAAAAGAAATATATAAAAACACACATTGATATAGTAAACATATTATACCAAAACGTGGAAGCCATCCGTCCAGTGGTTTTTTAGACAATTAATTCCGAACGAACCAATATTTACATTTTTATATATATATATATATATATATATATATATATATATATATATATATATATATATATATATATATATATAGAGAGAGAGAGAGAGAGAGAGAGAGAGAGAGAGAGAGCAAATGAGGGTGAAACTCGAGTTTTGGAGTTTTGGAGTCTGTACATTTTTCACTGCAATGACTCTGGACCTTGGACATGGGTCTAACTTAATAACTTGATTTGAGCCCAAAATAATAAATGTTAAGTGGTCATAATAGGGGTCAAAGTGTGAGCTCTGCGGTGTCTAGCAAATTACTCTGGTCTAAACATTTGAAATTTGACATAAAGGGTATTCAGAGATAGGGCGGTTTATGTTGAAAATGTTTAGTTACCAATATATAAATGCATGTATGTATGTATGTATGTATGTGTTTGGGTATGTGGGTAATCTGCTACCTCAGGGAGATGAACGCCTCTGCCTTGCATTATTTCAGGTCACCCTTGGGCAAGGTGTAGTACCTGTTAGCCTCCCTCTCAAGTTCTGGAGGGTTACTATATTGTGAGAACTAGGGATATATAAATACATATGCATGTTTGCTTGCTTATGTGTATGTGTGTGTATATGTCCAGCTGCCGGAGAGGTTAAAACTCTGTGATAATAAAACATGCCCACTATGCCACTGCTCAGTCATCTCACTATTTCAGTTTGTCACTGTGCAACCAGTGGTAGGGTGCGAGAGGGTACAATATGTGTAGCACAAGCATGTTGTGTCGCGATCTTAATGTGCAGATATCTTTCGCCGAGAAAAAAAAAAAAGAAAGTAAAAGTCCTATGGCGATAGGTGAGTGGCGACATGCACAGGCTTAGCGGGCTGGAAGTGCATAGCTGCAAATCTGCACATAGGCGGCCAGTAAATTATCTAACATTGTCGACTAAATCGCTTACAGGGTGGAAGCAACTTCGGCGGATGATCTGGCGGCTGAACAGCCTTTTCTAGGGATACACTGCTCACCCTTGAATTTGGGAAGGGTCTAGAAAAAGTGACCTACCCTTTTATTAGCTGGTCGGCTTCCTGCAGTTGGCGGCTGCTCTATATTTGCAGGAGAAACAAGATAAAGTTGGAGAAAAATAATAAACAAGGAAAATCAAAATTTTATCAGGAGAGGAATAACCTGACTGTTTCTATGTGGAATGTGAGAACTTTGCTAGATGTCCTGGATAGTGAAGGACCTGAGCGTAAGACAGCTATTGTTGCAAAAAAGTTTGCTAGGTACAGCATAGATATTGCAGCATTGTCTGAAACACGATTGAATGGTGAGGATCAATTGGTGGAAGTGGGCTCGGGATACACCTTTGGAAAGGAAAGCCATCGAGGCTGAGACGAGAGGGTGAAATTGGCTTTGCAGGTCGTTCTGATTTAGTGAAGAAGATTGAACAGCCAATCTGTGTAAGTGACAGAATTATGATGATGTGCTTCCCTCTTGCACACAGTAGGTATATGACAATTTTATCTGTGTATGCCCCTACCATGGGTCATGATGAAGACACCATCACAGCGTTTCACCGAGATCTCAGTCGTACCATTTCCTCTATTCCTTTATCTGAGAAGATCTTACTCATGGGTGGTCTAAATGCAAGTGTTGGCAAGGATCATCACACCTGGGACTCACTAGGCCGGTTTGGTGTAGGTAGGGTCAACAGTAATGGTCTGCATCTTCTCCATCTATGCACTCAGTTTGACCTTGCTATCTGTAACACTTTCTTCAGCCACAAAGACGTCCATAGGTTTACCTGGACCCATCCTCGTGAAAAGCTTTGATCCGTAGTCAATTCTGCTGATTTTAATGGGTCGTGGGCGTATTTTAAAAATAGAATCTATGAAATAAGTGTAGATGTTCTTGGCTTCCGCAAATCTAAACATCAGGATTGGTTTGATGATAATGATTCTGAAATTACTCAACTCTTAAGTGCTAACCATAAGATGTTGTCTGCCTCTCATGGAGGCCGAGAGTCCCTCCGACAGTCACTTAAAGCAAACAAGGGTATTCTCCAAAAGCGACTCCTTCAAATGAAGAATCAGTGGTGGGCTAAACTCGCCAACCAAATCCAAATGGCTTTTGATTGTAAAGACCTGAAACGCATGTACCATTTGCTTAAAAAAAGATTTTGGTCCTCAAATACTATCTACATCTCCCCTACTCTCAAGTGATGGAATTGCCCTTATAAAGGATCCTAACAAGATTCTCCTTTGTTGGACCGAGCATTATTCTGATCTCTTTGACAACCCCTCTAATATTGATGAGGACGTCATCAATTAATTTTTATCACAACAGAAGCTTATCCATGAAATGTCTGTGTTCCCATCTGAGAATGAAATTAGAGATGCAATCAAGGAAGTTAACATTGGGAGGGCTCCAGGGCTTGATGGTATTCCTGTGGAAGTCCTCTTACATGGGGGTGATAAAATTGTTGATGAAATTCTTCATCTTATCACTGATGTCTAGAGGGGTGTTCCCGTCCATCAGGATTGGGTTGATGCAATTCTTATATCACTGTACAAGGGAAAGGGGCCCAGGACCGACTGTGGAAGTTATCGTGGGATACGTTTGTTGGAAGCAGTTGGCAACGTATTTTGATATGGTGAACAGAAGTGCTCTATGGATAATTCTGGGGAAGTTGGGATGCCCACCTCAATTTCTACGATTACTCAGGGAGCTCCACACTAATATGAAGGCTCGACTGAACTTCAACGGATGCCTGTCGGAACCCACATTGGTTGACAATGGTGTGAAACAGGGTGATATCCTAGCACCTACACTTTTTTCAATTTATTTTGCAACTTTGTTATCGTATGCCTTTAGGGAATATTCTCTAGGTGTTTGTTTGTGTTTCAGGACCACAGGTAGAGTCTTTGATCTTCGTCGTTTTCATGCTTCTACAAGGACCTTTCAGCACCTGGTTCGTGAATTGCTTTATGCGGATGACGCTGATCTTGTGGCTCATGGTGAGAGGGATATGCAGGGATCTGTTTTCGGGGGCCTGTGCATCTTTTGGGCCTAGTATTAGTCTTAAGAAGACTAAAGTCATATTCACACCTCCACCCGGTGGAACCAAAATATTTTTGTCAACAACCAGAGACTTACCGTGATTGACACATTTGTGTATTTGTGTAGTACTCTCGCCAGAGATGGAACCCTGGATGCTGAGGTCAACTATAGGATACAGCGTGCCACTAAGGCTTTTGGTGGCTTAGAGAAGCGAGTATGGTCTGACAGGGGTATAACTATTCATACAAAGATCAGTGTCTATCAATCTTGTATTTTACCATCCCTGCTTTACATTTCTGAGGCCTGGACAACTTATGGTAGACACATGAAAGTCATGGAGAGAGTGCACCAGAAATTACTGAGACACATTCTGGGCATCAAGTGGACCACTTTTATATCTGATGTGGATGTTCTTATGCGGGCTGATATACCTTGTATCAAGAAGTTGATTATACGCAACCAGATGAGGTGGGCTGGACATCTGACAAGGATGGACGACGATAAAATGCCAAAGCGCCTGTTCTATGGTGAAATTACACAAGGAAAGCGTCCACAACATAAACCGAGGAAACGCTTTAAGGATAATATCAAAGATAATCTTAAAGCTCTTGGTAGTGACGTGTTCAGTTGGGAAAGTGCTTCCAATGATCGTAAAAAGTGGCGCTCCTTAGTCTATCATGGCTGTGTGATAGTTTTGAGAAGAAAAAATATGAGCATGCAAAAATGAAGCATGATATCAGGAAAAAAATCTGTCAGATATATCAGGTCTGTCGGAGGATTTCATGCAGAACCACACCTGTGATTTATGTGGTAAAATGATTTTATCCAGGGCTGGCCTAGCTAGCCACAAGCGTTCACATGGAGATCAATCTTTCTTTGATGGGGGAAACTTTGCAGGGCACAGATGTTCTGTTTACTCTCTGGTCTGTAAATCGAGTGGAGACCTGAAGCGTCATATGGCTACCTGGTGCTATCGCGGTAGTTATTCCCAGTGGGAATTATCGATATTGGATGAAATAACACAGAGGTGGAGAGAGAGCGAAGAAAAGTGTCCGATCCGCTTGGCGTATCTCTCGATAAGAAAGAGTTTTTTTCCTTCAAACTGGAAGCTGTCTGATTTTCTAAGGGGAGAGAAAGGATCAATGCACTGCACCCCTGATTGGTCAGTATGTGGCCAAATACACAGGGGAGAGGCATTGACTTGCGAAAGAAAAAAGTTCCATTTGTTTCTGCTACACCTGTACCTCTACAAAGCCACCATTCGCCCATGCATAAAGTATTGTTGCCACATCTGGGCTGGTGCATCTACCACTTGTCTCTCCCTATTAGATAAAGTCCAAAAAAGAGTTGTCAATCAAATCCGTCCCACTTTATCAACTAAGCTCCAGCCCCTGTCTCATCACCGCAATGTTGCATCACTGTGCCTGTTTTACAAATATTTTAATGGAATGTGTTCTGATGAACCCGTTTCACTTGTATCCCCATATACGTATATATCTCTGACAAACCCGCTTAGCAACAAAATCTCACTCCTTCACTGTTGATGTCCTTCAGTGCCAGAGAGCATGTGAGTAAAAATGAATAAATAAATAAATAAATGTAATGTAAATAAACATATTGTTAATCTTTTCTAGGCATGGTCCTAAATAGTAGGCTGTTATGTCCAAGTGGCGATATTCGCCCATGCATAGAGTATTGTTGCCACATCTGAACTGGTGCATCTACCACGTTTCTCCCTCTTCGATAGGCCCCCCCCCCAAAAGAGTCTTTGTCAACGAATCTTCAACTCCTATCCCATCGCTGTAATGTGCCTTTTTACAAGTATTTTAATGGAATCTGATGAACTTGTTGCACTTGTGCCCCTTGATGTACATATTTTCGACAAACCCACTTAGCAACAAAATCACACCCCTTCACTGTTGAGGTCCCTAAATACCAAAAAGCTTTCTACTCTAATAGTTTCTTCCTTTGAACAGCTAGATTTAGAATCTCCTTCCTGCTTACCTGCTTTCCTCACTTTATTTATATGCAAATGTAATGTAAATAAACATCTTGTTAATCTTTTCTAAGCATGGTCCTAAATTGCTGTTATGTTCAAGTGGCGATATGCCTTATTAGGGGTGAATATGAGTAAAAAAAAAAAATTAATAAAAAAGATTTATTCCACTTATTTGATTTGCTTAAAACTCAACAAGAAAAAGACCTGCCATATAGTAGATTACACTGTCCCAACGTGAATATAAAAGCAGCAGAAAACGAAGCAAATTCAAAGAGCTTAATGGTATATGGAACAGAAAACAAACTATAGTCATGCCAATAATATGAATAGCATTTTCAACAGTTTTTTTTACATAGGCATCACCACATTATCAAGGCCAAGAGGCCACTCAAGGATAAGGGTTAAAGAGTGTACAGTAGAAATTGGACAATATAGTAATCATTAGTAATGAAAATTTGGTAAATTTGATAACATATGGAACGGCTCATCAAGAACTTATTTACGTTAGACTTGAACACAATCATATTGTAGTCAGCCGGAAAGCAGGAAAACGGAAGACAATTCCACAGGCGTGCAGTTCTAAGAAAGAAGCTTTGTTCATGGAATCTACGTTTAGGTTTAGGCACAGATAAAGAGTGGGGGGAATTATTGATAGTGTTTACAGCTAGACGAGTGTTTCTTGTGAAAGTTTGGCGAGGGGGGACCATAGATTGAAGCTCAGTCGAACACTTTCTATGAAAATAACGATACATCAGAGACAAACTCGCAACATCTCTTCTGTGAGATAGAGGTTGCAAGGAGGAGAAAAGGACATCTCCTACGAGGCTACGAAGTCTATTTTGAACTATATCAAGGCAGGACAAGTCCTTTCTAGCAGCTCCTGCCCAGATGTGGCAACAGTATTCCATCCTTGGACGTATCTGGCTCTTATATAGATAGAGAATAGCATCAGCAGTGAGATATCTACCGGATCGATAGAAAGATCCCACCATTTTTCCAGCGGCCTTGGCAACAGATTTGATGTACGTGTTCCATTTAAGATCAGGAGTAATGGTCAAGCCCAGAAAACTTGAGGCCTCCTGAAGACGAGAGCCATTCATTTTAATTGATGCCAGATGTGGATCAGAATGTTGATGATGTAAAAAGAGAAGCTTGGTTTTAGATGCATTAAAAGTAACCAGCTACTCCTTTCCCCATTGTACTACGTGCTCAAGATCAGAGGAGAGCGAATTGGAGAGAACTTGGTCGTTTACTATCTTAGATGTGCTACCATAAATGGTAGTGTCGTCAGCATAAATGTCTACAAATGATGTAAGGATGTGATTTGGAAGATCATTAATGTAGATCAGGAAAAGAGTTGGGCCCAGGATGGACCCCTGAGGGACACCCGCATTAATACTGTGAGTTTCAAAAACTATGAAACCCCCCCCAAAACTAGAAGAAATTCTGATCAAAGGAAAGACTGACACCATACACTAATGAAAACAACTGAATTCTTCAGGATAATCGTTGAGTCTAACTCACATAACCAGGTGATGCTGACCAATCACAGGTAAGTTGAAAAAGAATAAAACAGAAAGAACATCACACGAACCCAAGGAAAACAAGACGGATAGAAATCCCATAATAGATTAATTAGATTTATTTGTCGTTTAATTACTCCATTATACAGCAGTCAAATTGTATTAATCATGTCGCAAAATTATTCAAGTATAAACAGCTTAGACAGAGTTGTTCCCCTTTTTAATAATTCCTAGAAATAGTAAAAGTTATTCAATTAAGCATTACCACATATCAATTTAATTAAGAAATTACATAGCAGCTAAATATTTTCTCATTTGGTTTTATAGTCAACAACTCAAAAGCTTACAAAATAGTAGACTGTGTCATCCCTGTGTGACATGAAAAAACACACACAGCAATTACAGAAAGCTTAAGAATATATGGAACATATAGCAAACTATAATCATGTCAACAAGTATTCGAAACAATTTCTAAAACAATAGAAAAGACTATAAGCAATTCTAATCAAATAGGATATTGACATGATACAAAAGATGGCACTGATGAAAACAGATGACATCTCCAGGAAAATTGTTGACTGAAAGCTAAGACACATAACTAGCAACAAAATCTCACCCCTTCACTGTTGATGTCCCTAAATTTCAGAAAGCTTTGTATTCTGATAATTTCTTCCCTCGAACAGCTAGATTTTGGAATTCCCTTCCTGCTGCCTGCTTCCGTGGCTGTACTGCTATGCAGAAGTTTAAATGTAACGTAAACAAATATTTTGTTAATCTTTCCTAAACATGGCCCCAAATAGTAGCCGCTTATGTCCAAGTGGCGATATGTTTTTTAAGGGGTGATTGTTGTTGTGGTTGGTTGTTTTTGTTTTACGGCATATCAACCCTTTTCAGGTTATTTAATGATGAATCCAGTGATCTGGAAGAAAAATTTTTTAATAGAATATATTTGTTTTCTTTTTTCAAATCAGTTTCTATTTAATCCATAGTTGGGACCCTAATAGATACTACCACTCCGGATCAGAGTGGACCTGGGAGCAATGGCAATTAAGAGGTGGCTACACACTCCCCAAAGCCCACAAGCTGGGACCTCACCATCGGATATAGTTTAAGGTCATATCCAGAACTCGTGAACATGAGTAATATATATATATATATATATATATATATATGTACATATTATAATAATAAAAATATATATACATATTATTATTATAATATATATTATATTATTATTATAGTAATATATATGCATATTATAGTAAAAATATATATATATATTATAGTAATATATATATATATATATATATGTATAATATATATATATATATTATTATTATTATTATTATTTTTATAGTAAAAAAATAATCATAACAGCCCCTTTAAGAAACTCGTTTCTTATCGTTGAACACTTCAGTTGAATTAAATCGGTGAATTTAGCTCTTATGCATGGATCATCGTATAACGATTTGATCACTGTCTGCCTGACGTAAAGAACATTTAAAATTAAAATGTTTAAATTCAACGTTATTTCACACGGTTAACGGTAGCCGAACGGATACGGTCTTTGCTAATCGAGCCAGGGATGGCTCGTGTTGCCGAGTTCGAATCTGTAGACTGGTGTCAATCGTGACACCCTGCACTGAAGATTCCCGAAAGGATGAAACACTAGTGTCTGTAGGTATTTAATTATTATAGTAAATATATATATATATATATATATATATATATATAATGACCTCGTATCGATTACATGTATACGACAAAGACTCATCGAAAATAACAATATAACCTTTGTTTTAATTGTAAGATAAGTTAAACATAAAAATACTTATTTCTCTTAGAAAAAAAACACTTTCGCTTATTATCTTCTTGTAAATTGAAAAGATTTCACGGAAAATACAGTTTTATAATCTATAAATATGAGAATGCGTGTGTGTATATATGAGGACACCTCTCAACCTATATACTCCACGAATTTTTATCTACATACTTTAAATTTGGTATATAGGGTGTTCAGATATGTGGAAAGCTTTCTAATCCGTTTTCATCGGGGGGACGGGAAAAAGGGCTACGAAAGGTCCAGATTGAAAAATTGGTACTTGCGTATCATCAGACATTTATCTGTTTTTCACTGTTTCACGACTGCGCATGCGCGACTCGTTCACATGTCAGCTTCTTTATGTTATGTCCTTAAATGCCAGAAAGCTTTCTATTCTAATAGTTTCTTCCCTCGAACAGCTAGACTTTGGAATTCCCTCCTTGCTTCCTGCTTCCGTGGATGTACTGATATGCAGAAGTTTAAATGTAACATAAACAAATATCTTGTTAAATCTTTCCTAGACAAAGCCCCAAATAGTAGCCCCTTACGTCCAAGTGGCGATATCATAAACAAATATGGTCGCTACATTATATCACTACTAGTATTTTTGCAATATCCTGAAAATTAGTTGCCAGCCCTAATTTTAAATGCGATATTCGTTTTCAGCACACTTGAAAACTCCTTGAAAACAAGTTTTTAAGGTAGCTTCTGTATTGGTTTAATCATGTAAATTTTATCAAACTAAAAAAAGGAAAACAAAAAAATAAATCGCAGCAATTTTTTTTACTGGTTGTCCGACTCGAACTCAGACCTTACGATGTACATGAAAACCAGATTTCTTTTACGGGGGAGGGGGGGGGAATGACAAAGAAAATATCAGAAAAAGGTGAATGGAAAACAAAAAAAAAACGTAAACGATCCAAACAAGAGACAGGAGTATACTATAAAAATATTCCTATTAAACGCTAAAGATAAAAAAAAAGGAAGGAAGAAAATATCTGTGTATGAACGAATTGCTTGAAATAGCGACACGTACTTGACCTTTGCTGAAGTATTTTAATTTATATATATATATATATATATATATATATATATATATATATTGGGTATTAATCGAAATGGTCCATATACAACAATTTAAGTGAAAGTATATATACGCGGTGACTATATATATATATGATGAAAATAATAGTATTCCCACAAAATAGAGAAATAAAAAGGAACAAATCGTATTATGTGTTCATCAACGTTTCGTCTTTATTTCGTCTTATATATATATATATATATATATATATATATATATATACGGAGGGAGAGAGAGAGAGAGAGTGAGAGAGAGAGAGAGAGAGAGAGAGAGAAACAAATTCCGAAATTAAATGACTTCTAAAAAATAATTTAAACCACGACGTCCTTATTTTTATTCTTTAGCAGAAGTTTGGAATTGAAACCGATTTGTAACTACCCCACCCCTGACGATCCCCCCCCCCAAGTTATTATTTAAAAAAACATTCTTAACACGGAGGGCGTTTTGTAATTATTCTGTACTTTCACCTAGCAATTTAATAAAATAGAAACATATCATAAACTTAAATTTAACCTGAAAATTAGTACGGTAACATAAGTGCATATAAGGACCTAAACAAACTTAGGAATTTCATCTTATATTTTATCCAGATGAAAAAAAAAACAAAAGATTCAAGTAAAGTGAATTCCAAAGGTTATTTTTTACTTTCTTTCCAACTTAACACTCACCTTTAATTGGCGACTTTTATGGATTTTCAAGTATGCTGAAAACGAATATCACATTCAAATTCGGGGCAGTTTTCTAGATATATTGACATTTTATCCGATGTAGGACTTAATAAATGTAAGTGACATTCGCCATTCTTAACATAGGGAGGGGGAGGTGTTTCATAACACGCATGCACACATTAGTACTAGTTCAGTTGGGAAGACACATGGCCACCAGTGAAAACACAATGGATTACATTGTATATAATCTTAATATCTAAAAAACTGCTGATCTGCCTCAAAATTTAAATGTGATATTCGTTTTCAGCATTCCCCAAAACTTTTTAAGTCGTCATTTTAAACGGTGACTATTGAGTTGGAAAGAAAGTAAAAACAAATAGCATTTAAACAATGGTGTATAATATATATATATATATATATATATATATATATATATATATATATATATATATATATATATATATATATATTTAAGTCTGGAACCATTTTACAATAAAATATTATCGTAAAAAAGGGGGTTAATTTCTTTTATTATAATCGTCCTCCTTTCCTTTTGGAAAAATAAAATGAAAGAAAATGTAAAAAAAAACAAACAAACCAAAAACTAAAAAAAAAAGTAAATATATCGACAAAAAACGAAATGACCTCAATTTTGAACCGTATTTTTTTCTTTCCATATTAAAACAAAAGATACAAAAAGATGAATCAATATTGTTTCTATTGTGAAAAAAATATAATTTAAAAAATAATGTAATATTTGGAAATAAGATTTTACTTACAATTTATCTTTTGTAAATGTTTTTTTTAACTTCAAGAAGAAAAACGTTTGAGTTGTTGAATTGCTGGAAAAGTTGCTAAAAGTGAAACAAAGTTAGTGAAAAAAGGTGTGACGTCAGACAATTTTGAAGCAATTTGATTGGTTGATTTATAAATAGTACTGGGGCTTTCCGTGAAATCTTTAACTTATTTGAAACCAATAAGTGGAAAATACATGTTTTCGTTCATTTAAATCAAGTTTTGTTTTTGTTTTTTTAACTTTCACCCCAAACAAGTCACAGTGCCACTTTGATGTAGGGGGCTACTATAAATTGTAGGGACATTATGAAGGGAGATGACCTGCATGTTCACAAACTACATTTGAACTTCTGAATGTCAGTACATTGGGAAAGCAATTCCGGGGAAGAAACTATTGGAGGAGAAGGTTTTCTTACACCTAGGGATCTCTACTGTGTAGGGGTGTGATTTAACTGCTTGTCGGGTTTGACGGAGGTATTTACGTCGAGGGAGTACCAGTGCTTGTAGTTACTCAGAGCATTCGCCATTAAAATACTTGTAGAACAAGCAGAGGGATGAAACATTTCGTAGATGGGACAGAGGCTGATGCTTAGATGACAGTTCAGGGCCTATTAGGTTGGCGACTCTCTTTTGAACCTTATGTAGGAGTGAGAGACTAGTAGCAGATACACCACACAAATATGACAACAATAGCTTAAGCTTAGATGACAGTTCAGGAGCTATCAGGTTGGCGATTCTCTTTTGAATCCTATCCAGGAGGGAGAAATTAGTAGCAGACGCCCCATCCCATATATATATATATATATATATATATATATATATATATATATATATATATAAAATATATATGACGATTAAGCTAAACTGAATATTCGCATAAGCCTCACGAATCCTACAGTGGATGAAACGCAGAATATTCAGTGTAGCTTAATCGCCATATATATTTTATAAATTACTAACTAGCTCTACCTACGTATTGAGCACTTTTGAAGTAAATACTTAAAGTTTACGCATAAATCTATACTTTCGTATATTAAATTTGTGTGAGTAAATGAAGTAGTTATATATATATATATATATATATATATATATATATATATATATATATATATATATATATATATATATATATATATATATACTAGCATGGGTGCCCGGCGTTGCCCGGGTGTTTGGAGGTGTATGCTGAGCAAAAAAAAAGGGGGTAATTAGCGATACCTCATGGGAAGGTAGAGTTATTTAAGCAACGCGTCGCAACGATTTTCTTTTACGTATTTTTCTTTTATTGTCAGGTTCGAACACAAACCTTACGACGTAGATGAAACTGCACCGTTTTGTCTGAAAGAGATCGGAGGAAAAACAAAAAAAAAAAAATGTAAATACCGAATTAAAGAGGGAATTCATTTCATAAACTATACTGGTAAATAAACAATTAAATGTTTTATTTCGAAATAAAATGCCGAATTTAAATCACTTCTCCAAAATCATAAAACAGTCAAACTGTTTTTTAATAATTGGCAGAAGTTCCCATCAATTTGAGGATAAACAGCAGCTAAAAAAAAACAAAACAAAACAAACAAACAAAAAAATAAAAATAAAAACTCCGGATTAGTATCGGTGATATCGTTTCAAATACAGAAACAAACATTTTTTTTTAAATTTTTAATATGCACCGGCTATAAAGTCCGGATCACTTTTACAAATAAAAAAAAAATACACTCGTGAAAAAAAAAAATCGATATTAATTTATTAATAAAAAAATACAATCCTAAAAATGCATGTGATGTTTTGAAATAAGGTTTTACTTACGGGTTGTCGTCTTAAATGGATTATGCCTTTGGTTCAAGATCAAAGTGTAGTATCTGTTCTTCAGATGCTAAAATTCAATTTCTTGTTCTCTGTTAGTGGAAGAGAAATCTTTCACGACTGAGACAAATTTTATTTTTTGTTCCTTTTCTCCACATTAAAAAACGACCCTGGTGTCTAACTCTGTCCCGTGGGGAGGCAATGCAAATAGGTACAAGTTTGACAGGTTGAATTGCTGAAAAAAAAAATACAAGTAAAAACAGGTCAGGTAAACACGTGTGACGTCACATAATTTCGAAGCAATTTGATTGGATGATTTATAAATAGATAATGAAACTGAGTTTTTCTGTGAAATCTTTTTAACTTCCTAGATCATAATAAGCAAAAGATATGTTTTTTTAAAATTCTATTAATTAAAAAGGACTAAAATAATTTTTTAAATGTTTATATATTTTTATCTACTCATATTTATACGATTAAAACTCATATCTTATTGTTGTCTTTATGTTATTTTTATAAGAAAATCGAAAAAATAAATCATAATGATTTTTATAGTTTGACAGTTTGAACGCGTACCCCACAATGTAGATAAAAACGCGCTTTTAGTCGAAGGGAGGCAGTGAAAAAGGGAGCATCTTTGAAGATGGCCGAAGAATAAAAACAAAGAAATGGTCCGAATTAAAGTGCGAATTGATTCTGTAAAAATACCATTAATTAAACATTGAAACAAGAAGGAAAGGGAAAATTGTATGAACGAATTTAATAAAAAGTGAGAAAGAGCTAATTGTATAAAAAATACACGTACTTGACTTTTGTTGATGTAATGTTTTTCTTTTTAATACGGATTTGAGCATTAATCGCAATAGGCGAGTTATTTAAAGGGTTCCCATTATTAAACTGAATTGAGTATGTTTTGAAATAAAATCCCGCAATTAAATCACTTATTAAAACTCATCACAAAACTATGTTGTTTTATTTGTTAATTTGCAATTTCGTATCAGTTTAAACCGCTGCAAAATAAATAAATAAATAAATAAATTAATAAATAAATAAAAAACCTCAATATTTCTATTGGTTATATCGTTTGGAACACCTAAATACAGAATCAATTAAAAAAAAGTGTATAAGCACCTGCTATAAAGTCAAGATCGATTTTACAATAAAATACACTAGTGAAAAATAGATATTTCTTATATTAATTAAAAAAAATACTAAAAATTAATGTTAATTTTAACTATATTCTTGCCACGGTTTGCTTTTGCCGAATGGTACGTTTCATGCTAATGGATTCACAGATATATATATATATATATATATATATATATATATATATATATATATATATATATATATATATACAGGCGGAAAAGAAATCTGCACTGCAAATTTTAGCTAAATTTAATGTAACTGTTTAAATAAACTATACCTCATTTGATTGGCCTTTTATTCTTCTATAATTTTAATTGTTCATATTTGACTTTTAATCCATGATCATTCAGGCTTCCAGTAAATGCACTTGTTCTTTGTTTAATTGCAGCCTTATTTTTTTGCCCCCATAAACATAACATGCACATATGCAATAAAAATATACGGCACTCGTCTGCTTTCAATAAAATCCCCCCAATCATCTCCCTTTGATTTTTCATTCTCTCTGTTTCACTTGCTACTTCTCTTGTTGCCAGAGTGGTGAATTAGTAGCAACAGTATTCGCTTTAGCGACGTGGTTGCTATGGAAACTAGTCATAAAAACCTCGCACACGTCCTTACGGTTTTTTACGATTTTGAACACCAGTAAATTCATCATAACTTTTGTTTTACTGAACGAAAATCGAAAATTCTTTTTTCACAATATAGCTGAGAAGGTGATCTATACACTCTTATTAATTTTTGAAATTTGGTCGAAAAATGAGTGAACGGTGAAGCTTTAAAACAACTTTAACTGACTAAAACTGCTACTTAAACATACATCATAACTCCTATAATTTGAACATCTGCTTCATTTAAATTAGAGGATGCTGTTCAAGTTTCGTGATAAAAAATGTGCTACAGTTTACTTTAATTTTCTAAGAATTAAGAAATAGTGAATCAAATTCATTGCTATATGATACTTTAAGTATATATTAAGTTGAGTTTATGATATATTGCAAGTAGGAATTGTTAAATATTATTACCAGGAAAAAAAAACATTGAAAATAAATTAAATCTACTCTTACTTGTTAGGTATTTATTACCTAAGTTATCATCTACAGAAATCATATATTTATGTAAAATACAGTTTTTTTTTAATTTATTAATTGAATGAGTCTCATTGCAGTTTCTATTTTCATCGATTGAGCTCTCCGGCGCTGCCATTGTATTACGTAAGCGATCGCGAAAATCTACAATTTCTTGGTTCTGTAGCTTCTTTATGATTATATCTCTTCGGAGTGTCATTGCTTGCAAAACATAGTTGTCACTTAAATAAGGACTTTTTTCTAGAAATTTTATAACCGTCTCCATAGACTTTTCTGCATCATCCCATGATACTGCTTCATCAGAGTATTCTTAATTATTTAAATTAAGGTCAAGAGAATGGGAGCGATCACGAAAATCTATAATTTCTTGGTTGTGTAGCTTCTTTGTGATTAGAGAAAGTCCGGGTTTAGAAGAAGTTCAAATGAGAGGAAGTCCAAATGAGAGGAAGTCCAACTTTAGAGGAAGTTCAAATTAAAGGAGTTTTACTGATATATATTGAGAAAGAGAGAGAGAGATAGAGAGATAGAGATAGAGAGATAGAGAGAGAGAGAGAGAGAGAGAGAGAAAGAGAGAGAGAGTGAGGGAAGTGTAACGTGAGAGAGAAAGATATCACGACAATGGTGTAAACAAATTACACTTTCCACAATCGATCAATATTATCGCATAAATGCATCTTTGCGCACATGTCATTTGTTTCTTGCCTCTTACTCCGATTTTCATCTTCCACGTGACCTTCTACCGATTTCCTGTGCCCACGTTGAACGCCAAAGCTTCTATTCATGGAAACAAAACAGAAACATAAAAAAGAAAACAACAGCACACATTGTTCACAAGTATACGAAAATATGTGTAGCGGAATGCTTAAGTCGTGATGCGTGCGAGGAAGCGTTGACATGTCCAATCATAATTGATCGCGTCATTGCGTATACAAATTCGACGCATTTAGGCGCGAACTCCCTTCGTAGGCTGAGGGAGCATCCAAATAATTCTGTTATTGAAACATACACATACATTTGTGTAAAGTGCGCCATATCTGAGTCATGATTCAATTTTGTCTCACAATGGTAACAGTAAAACAGACAAGTGCTTCATATATGTATATATATATATATATACATATATATATATATATATATATATATATATATATATATATATATATATTAAGTAATGTGATTTATAATTTAAAAATTTGAAAAAAATTTTTGAATTTAAAAATCAAATTTTAATTAAATTAAAAATCAGTTTCATAAGAAGGAACAACAACAAAGTCAATTATCTGTACGATCGTTTCGGAAATCCGTGCTTTTTATTTGTGGTATACATGAAGTCAGGAGGATTTCTATTGAATTTAAAAGACACCAAAAATAAATTTGAATTGGTTTATTTTTGGTGTCTTTTAAATTCAATAGAAATCCTCCTAAATTTGCTGATGAGGAGACTGTGCTTACCAAAAAAACTATGTATAATTGTGCTACGTGACTTCATGTATACCACAAATAAAAAGCACGGATTTCCGAAACGATCGTACGGATAATTGACTTTGTTGTTGTTCCTTCTTATGAAACTGATTTTTAATTTAATTAAAATTTGATTTTTAAATTAAAAAAATTTTTTTTTAATTTTAAAATTATAAATCATATTACTTAATATTGAATTAGCTCTAGGACATTTAACTATCGAGCTTATTATATATCTAAATTACAACGAGCATTTCCTGTATTTTAATTAAACTAGTAATTGCACTATTACATTAAAATACACTTAGCTCTTTAGAGTATTATTCTAATCTCCTTTAAATTTATATATATATATATATATATATATATATATATATTAATATATATACACACGCACACACACACACACACACACACACACACACACATATATATATCAAGGATGAGAGTTCATATAGAGACGTTGTTTTAATTTGAATAAAATAAAATACGCATCAAGTGCGCTTGGTTGGTTGGTTGTTTTTGTTTTACGGCATCTCAACCCTTTTCAGGTTATTTAATGCCGAATCCAAAGATTATGAAGAAATTTTTTTTAATAGAATATATTTGTTGTTTTCACGTCGGTTTCTATTTAACCCATAGTTGGGACCCTAACAGGTACTACCACTCCGGGTCAGAGTGAACCTGGGTACAATGACAATTAAAGGGTGGCTCCACACTCCCCAAAGCCCACAAGCTGGGGCCTCACCACTGGATATAGTTTAAGGTCATATCCAGGACCTCAAGTGCGCTTGAAAGCCAAAATCACAACGTAATATTAGGGAAATAAACAAATATTTTATTAGTTTGAATTTTATCACAAATATATTTCAGAGGTATACTCCATCTTCAGTATGTTGTTTTGTTTCTGTTGTTTTTTTCTTCTTCCTTGCCATGTTATAAATTTGGAGAAAGATGTCTGTTTATAAAGAGCCGCGCCTTGTTTCTAGTAGTTGTATTTTGAAATGTTTGAACTGTGCGTAGGCAACGCGATAATAACGTCAAATTAAAACAACGTTTCTATATGAACTCTCATCCTTGACGTTATTCTCGCGTTGCCTACGCACAGTTCAAACATTTCAAAATACAACCGCTAGATACAACGAATAAATAAATATTAATCCGAACTCTTCAAAATCATTTGGTATATACATACACGCATATATACAGGGTGGCACGATAAAACATGACAATTGCGAGCACCCTCAAAATGCATCGCTGGATTGCCACTAATAAAAGGGACGTACACAGGATGTTGAAAACAAACTTTACTGTTATTTAAAATGAGGGCAACATCAAGCCACCTCACATTTTTGAAGTCGGCTTAAAAGTCAACACCAAAGTGTACCTGGATGTGCTAAAAGTCTGGTGATCCCCCGGTGCCATGAAGTTGCCGCTGGCAAACCCTGTGTGTGGAAGTAGGACTTTGTGCTACAACTTTGTATCCTTTTGTTCCTGCTCCCACCTCTTTCCCAGACCTGATCCCGCTGAAATACTTCATTTGGTCATATGTGGAGAACATCACCAACATAACCTCCCGCAACACCAAAACCAGCTTGATCGCCGCCATCCGCTGCGTATTCGCCAAGCTTCCACTGGCGCTATATGGAAAAGGTTGCTTCCAGTTCCGGACCCGTATCGACACGGCGGTTACATTGAATTGATGTTAGCTCTACTACATAATCAAATTACCTGAATTGATTTTTTTGTCGATAACGCTGTATTGTTGTATTTAGGGCGACAACTTTATCGTTCTACCCTGTATATATGATTACCAATCCTTGACAGAAGCTTGCCATCTCCTCAGGTTGATGTTGGGTGCCCATGTGCACGTAGATGACTCTTCAGTCCAATTATATTCTTGCATAATCTTTTCCAGATGTGGTTGGGGAACTTGCCAGTATTTGGTAGTGCTTATAGAGAGACTATATGTTCCTTTTACTGTCTATACGTCACATTTACAGACCAATCAAATAGCACCACAATACCTGTGCGATCTGGGCGGCAGCATATTCTCATAAAAGTATTGGTCGAGTCTTAGCTGGTGTGACTTCACGTGCGCCACAATGCCAGCTTTAAACAGATTAAATCTGCCAAAATTTGCACATTCAGTTCTTGTTGAAAGTCAGCAGGAACTGCAGATTCATCTTGCTTTGTGAGAGCGCATTCTTAACATGCTTCTTATCAAACTTTCTGCATATTTCAATTGTTACTTAGCACCACTTGTATCAATCAAAAGTTTGAATTTTTCAGCTATTCACATTAAATGCCCATCAACGTCAGGGTATTACTCTGTGCACTCTTAAACCTTGTTTAAAGTGTGTACCAATGTCTCTTTTCGATGGAAAGCTCACCATAATGCAGCTGTTTTTATATTATTCCATCTCTCATGCTCACTAAGTGCCCAGTTCAACGAATTTGATCTTTAATGATTGATTTTAATTGTTGGAATGCTTAAGGATGACAGTCTCAGGTGTAAAGGGCTTCTAACTTATGTTCGGTATTTACGTATGCACTTTGGATGACTCTTTTCTAGAACTTTAAAATGCTTTTGATATATAGTCGATGTTTCTGATGCATCCAGTAGACAAGGCAAGACACATGCTTCTTTGGTTTTCTTAATATCCCCAATCGACTGGACACGTTTCTCAAACCTTCCGAAAGCAGAACTAATCTGTGAGTTATTTCAGAATCTAACGTTCGATATCTACTCAGCAAAATACCAAAATATTTAAAAGTATCATAAACCTTCAACTTCCGCCCGTATTGCACACGAGCTTTCGAAAATTTATCCATATAACCCGAGGCTGCATCTCCTCCCCTACGAGTGTGCCACAAGATCTGCGTCTTCTTCAGACAGCAACTCACGTATGATAGGAAAGTTTTTTAATTTTCACTCAAACGTCGACGATTGAATAGTCTGATAGAACCTTGAAAACGCAAGGAAACCCCGACATCAATGTCTTTAAAAGTATAAAAAAGAATTGTAGTAAAGTAATTTTTTTAAAAAGCGTGGTTACTGATATGCCACCTTGCTTGACTCCATTGTCTACTAATATTGGTTCGAACAATATATCAGCAAAGTTTTTTTTATTATATTTTCACCCCAAACAAGGCAAATTGCCACTTTGGTGTAGGGGGCTACTATCAGAGGCAGCAACTACTGGGGTACTATGCAGAGATTTGGGCAAGATGTCGGTTCACGTTACATTTGAACTTCTGCATGTCAGTACAGTTGGGGAAGCAGGGATCTGGAATTGAATTCCAGAGTCTAACGGTTCTGGGGAAGAAATTACTGAAGTAGAAATATCTTTTACATCTAGGGATCTCTACTGCGTGGGGGTGGGATTTAGCTTCCTGTCGTGTTTGTCGAGGGTGTCTACGTCGTGGGGGCACAAGTGTATGCAGTTCGTCAGAGCATTCACCATTATAATACTTATAGAATAAGCAGAGGGATGCAATATTTCGTCGATAGGACAGAGGCTGAAGTCTAGATTCCAGTTCAGGGCCTATCAGATTTGCGACTCTCTTTTGAGCCTTGTCTAGGAGCGAGAGACTAGTAGCAGATGCACCAGCCCAAATGTGATAGTAATACTCCATACATGGGCGAATATTGGACTTATAGAGGTACAGGATACTTTCGAGTGTTAGTAGTTTTCTAGCACGGTAGAGAGACCCTACCTTCTTCGCAGCGGCCCTGTCAATGCTTTCAATGTAATTGTTCCAACTTATGTTTCCAGTGAACGTTAGGCCAAGGAGTTTGAAAGATGTACTCTCAGAGAAAGAGTCACTGGCCATTGCTATTGGTGGCAGAGAAGGTTTCTTGTAATTATTGAAGTAAACTAGTTCAGTCTTGGCAGCATTGAATGTGACCATCCATTTTTGTCCCCATTCCACTACAGATTGGAGGTCATCCTCTAGTGTTTTTGCCATTTCGTTAGATATGTGTTCATTTGTTTTCCTGTCATGCCTGTTATAGAGTGTGGCGTCATCAGCATACATACCCATCCCAGAGGCAATTTTGTCGGGGAGGTTATTTATAAACATCAGGAACAATAGAGGTCCAAGGATAGACCCCTGAGGCACTCCCGCATTTATATTACACTGTTTAGATGTTCGACCGTCGAGGACAACCTGGATTTTTCTCTTATCTAAGAAGGATTGAACTATGTTAAGTATTCTACCAGTGATACCGTACGATCTAATTTTCCTGAAGAGACCCTCATGCCATACCCTCTCAAAAGCCTTAGATATATCAAGAGTTTCCGCTCTGCCTTCCCCCGCTTAGTCTAGTGAATGGTATATACGTTCAGAGATTACAGTGAGGATGTCTGCTGTGGAACGGCCTTGTCTAAATTCATACTGTTGGTCAGTCAGAAGTTTAGCATCTGTAAGGTGATAGACTAGAGCATGGTTAATTATGGTCTTAAATATTTTGGCGAAAAGTGGGAGGAGGCTAATGGAGCGATAATTTGATGGGTCAGTTCTTTCGCCAGAATTCTTAAATACTGGCACCACAGAAGCAGTTTTCTAACAGCCCGGAAAGCAAGATTCATTTAGGAATTTGTTGTTGAGTTTAGAGAGAACTGGAGCTACTTCGGCTGAGTACTTTTTTTAATAGCACAGCTGGGATGAGATCGGGTCCACATGCTTTTGAAGTGTCAAGGTTGTTGTGGTTTAATCGGGCCTTCATATGCAACTTCCCCAACGTTTCCACAAAAGGGAGAGGACATCCAAATTTTCCAAGAATACTCGGGATTTATCACAACAGCTGGCGTCGAAAACATCAGTTCCATAAAAAATTGGTACAACGATACCTTGCCATCTTTACATTTTTAATTGGAGAGCGGAGAAAAGTATGTTAAGACTATTTGTAAACCCAGACTGAATTTTAGCCATATTGCAGGGCTGGAATAATCTGCGACGAAGTAATTAGACCATTTCGAGTGTCAATCAAGTCTCATATTTTATTTTTTAATGAGCATTTATCACCATGGCTTGAGGACCTTCCATTGGTGCGTCACCGGAAATTACATTTTATACACGACAATGCGCCATCGCACTCAGTCAAGGTTACAACATCTTACCATAACTCCTTAGGCCTTTTTATCTGTGCCTAAACCTAAACGTAGATTCCATGAACAAAGCTTTTTTATTAGAACTGCACGCCTGTGGAATTGTCTTCCGTTTTCCTGCTTTCCGGCTGACTACAATATGGTTGTCTTCAAGTCTAACGTAAATAAGTTCTTGATGAGCCGTTCCATATAAGTTATCAAATTTACCAAATTTTCATTACTAATGATTATCATATTGTCCAATTTCTACTGTACACTCTTTAACCCTTATCCTTGAGTGGCCTCTTGGCCTTGATAATGAGTTTATACCTATGGAAAAAAAAAGAAAAAGTCCAATGTGAACAAGTTCTAATTGAATCGTCCCCCTAAGTTATCCAAGTTTCAAAATTCCCACTGTTTACTATACTAAAATCACAATGACTAATGTATACCTATTAACCCTTATCCTCGAGTGGCCTCTCGGCCTTGATAAGTGGTGACACCCTTGTAAAAAAAAAAAAAAAAGGCCTTAGTGGCGAAAATTTGATGACATGGCCACCTTGTTCCCCAAATATAAACCGGATTTAGCAGCTCTGGTAACGAATAAATATGAAAGTTTACGAAGGAAGTGTTTAGTTTTCGCCGAAAGGGTGAACTTTGTAGGAAGATTTTGGAAGTTTCCTACAGCATCACATAATCTCAAATCCGCCGATTGACATCATCAGTTGACAAGAGGCATTCAGAGTGATTTAAATTCGTTCTTGTTTTTGGTTTATATTGTTACTAAATATCTCCTTTATTTCATATAGTAGAAATATAAAGTTAAAATATTGTTTTATTAACGAAAATATACACTTTTAGACAGTTGAAATAAAGTGATACACAGTTAAAATTACCAGAAAATAGAAAAAATTAGCAGAACTTTCAAAGTATTTGTTCAAATTCAACAAGAATACGGGAAATAGGGCACCTTGTTATGCTCTTTCAGTGTTAAAGCAAATTTAAATTCTCTGCGTGTCATAGCCATTTCCAAATTAAAAAAATATTGATCTGCAATAAAGCGATACACAGAGTATAGGCACACGCAGTTGATAAAACTGAATATTTGTCAGCATCTTACCTTCAATCACCATATTTTAACTTATATTCTTTCTCTTTGTCTTAGCATTAAGTTAAATTACTATCGGCAAGATTTAGACGAGGCATTGCTTTATAAATATTTTCACTGACAAAATGCAACCGCTTTATTGGTGTCCCATTAAAACCTGGTGCTTTTCAAGTATTAACTTCTCATTAAGGATGTAGATAACCACCATTTCTTCAATAATATTGAAATTACTGTTTAATTTTTTTTTTTTACATGGGGGTAACCATTTATCAAGGCCTGAAGACCACTCAGGGATACGGGTTATTGCGCGTACAGTAATCAGTGAGATAGTATTGTAGTAATCATTAGTATTCGGGGATTTGAAAGAGTATCTTACTTAAGGGGGCGGTTTGTCAGGAGTTCGTTTATGTTGGACTTGAAGACGTCCAAGTTGTAGTCAGGTGGGAAACAGGCAAGCGGCAGAGAGTTCCACTGGCGTGCAGTTCTACGAAAGAAGCTTTGCTCATGGAATCTACGTTTGGATTTAGGCACAGATAAAGAGTGGGGGAAATTATTGACAGTAGTTTCAGCCAGACGGGTATTTCTCGTGAAAGCTTGGCGAGAGGGGGACGAAGGATTGGAGTTCAGACGAGCACCTGCCATGGAAATAACGATAAAACAAAGACAGGCTCGCAACGTCTCTTCTGTGGGAGAGAGGTTGCAGGGAAGAGAAAAGGCATCCCCCACTAAACCACGAAGTCTATTTTGTACTCTGCCAAGGCAGGATATGCTGTTTTTAGCAGCTCCTGCCCAAATGTGGCAGCAGTACTCAATCTTTGGATGTACTTGGCTTTTATACGGATAGAGAATTGCATCAGTAGTGAGATATCTTCTGGAGCGGTAGAAGGATCCCACCATTTTCCCAGCGTCCCTGGCAACAAATTTGATGTACGTGTTCCATTTCAGATCAGGAGTAAAGGTCAACCCCAGAAGCTTGTCAAAACATGAAGCCTCCCCAAGACGAGAGCCATCCATTTCAATTGATGCTAGATGAGGATCAGAGCGTTGATGATGCAAAGATAGAAGCTCGGTTTTGGATGCATTAAAAGTGACCAGCCACCTCTTCCCCCATTGTACCACGCGCTCAAGATCAGAAGAGAGAGAATCAGAGAGAACTTTGTCATTTACGGCCTTTGATGTGTTGCCATAGATGGTCGTGCCATCAGCATAGATGACTACGAATGATTTAAGTATGTGTTTTGGGAGATCATTGATGTAGATCAGGAAGAGAGTTTGGCCTAGGATGGACCCCTGGGGGACTCCAGCATTAATACTGTGGGCCTCTGATTTCTGCCCATCAACCACTACTCTTATTAGCCTATCAGAGAGAAATGATTTAATGATTGAGAAAACCTTTCCAGTAATACCGTAGCTGGAAATATTGTGAAGTACGCCCTTATGCCATACTCTATCAAAGGCCTTTGATATGTCAAGAGCAATGCCCCTAGAAAGGAAGCCTTTTCAAGAGATTCACTAATCCTATGAGATATAACCGTTAGCACATCTGCTGTAGATCTAGCAGAACGGGAACCATATTGCATGTCACTAAGAAAGTTATTTCTGCTGAGGTGGTTGACCACTTCTTTATTTAATATGGATTCCAGAAGCTTACTCATGACACACAGGAGACTTATTGGTCTGTACTGAGAGGGAGATGACTTATCACCTGAATTCTTAAATACAGGGCATACTGACGAGGTATTCCAAGGTGTTGGAAAGCATTTCTCCTTAAGGTAAAGCTTAAACAGTTTTGTAAGTATGGGGGGTACGTTCTGGTTGAAGCTTTTTCAACACTATAATTAGAATGCCGTCTGGGCCAGTTGCTTTACTGGAATCAAGGTTCTTGATTAGCTTGGCAACCCCACGCACAGATATTTGTATGTTGCATAGCGTGTGATGTGTTATAGGAGGAAATACGGAGAGTTGATGGTCTTCGTCACATAGGTTAGAATTAGCTGCAAAGTTCTTGGCAAATAGTTTGGCCTTGTCTGATGCTGACGAGATGACCTCAGGTCCATTGATGATGGTTGGGATGGAACGCACGCTTCTGTTCAGGATCCTGTTTGCAATTTGCCAAAACTGGTGGGAACCAAGCCGCTGCTCAGCTACTTTGGATTTAACGGACTGAGTATATAGCTTTCTTTTGCATTTTTTATTATTCTTTTACAGTGGTTGCTGGTAGTCCTGAAGGCAGCTTTAGTACATCTATTACGTTGGTAGCAATGGAAAAAGTGATTTCTATGCGCAATGGCAGCAGCACATTCTGGAGAGAACCATAGCTGGCTATTAGGTTTTTGTTGGAAGTTTTTAGATGGTATGAATCGGTCTATACCTATAATTAACCATTCCGTCAGGTCTGATATTATGAAGGACATCTCCTTTTTAAACATGGAATGCAGAGGTAGATCACATATGAATGTACGAAAGCTATCCAAGTCAGCCATAGAGTATCGATATATAGTACGGTACGTTTAAAAATTTATTACATTTCATTTTTATCTTAACTGATACAACGTAGTGGTCGAAGGATCCCAGGGGAGATAGAACGGAACATGAACATAGCTCAGGGGAAGTTGTGAGAAAAAGGTCTAGAAGGCTTGCATACTGACCAGTAGTATCAGGCACACGGGTGGGTGCGTGAACAATCTGAGTGAGGTCATAGGCAATCGCAAAATCAGAACAGAACCTTCCCTCATCATCTGTCTTATTTGAGTGGGTCAGCCATTCCACATTATGGACATATATAAAGAGTGGGTCAGACATTTCACATTATGGACATATATAAAGGATGTATTAGCAAAAACAATATTCTTCCTTATCTGTAGCCTTGGCAAAAACAGAGCCATCTTTAGATTTTAAAGGAAATATAGATGAAGATTCTTGTTCTATATGCTTGTTTGATGTTGCTATAGAAAGCCTTTGCTTCTTTACAGAGAAAATATTTCAGCGGACAACGCAGTTCACCACTTATACTTTATCCGACGAAGTTGCACCACTGCCGTCTTTCTTTATACTTCGTTAAAGGCATCCTCTGTTTTTCCTGTGGGTGAGTCAGAAGAAGAAAGAAGTATAGCGTAGTCTCTCTCTGTTTCTCTTGAATAAGATGGAAGATAACATCATTTTCATTATTACAAACAAGTTTCAACGTTTGTTTTCCTTAAGACCCAGTCATTATATATATATATATATATATATATATATATATATATATATAAATAAATTAAATACGATACGTGTTGAATTGAACCCTTTGAAACCAAATACACGCCACAAAGAAACAACACTACAGCTTATTTTAAAAGGTTTACTGAAAAAAAAAAATGAATTCAGGTAACTTGACTATGTCGTAGAGTTTGCATCCAATGTAGCCACCTTCAGCCTCAATCACCGCCTCGATACGGGCTCAAAAGTGAGAGCATGCTTTTTAAACAAGCGGTGGTGAAAGCTCAGTTAATACTTGGGAGATTGCGGCGACTAGGCTGACCTTTGTGTTGTGGGAGGTCATGTTGGTGATGTTCTATACGGATAGCCAAACGAATTAGTCCAGAACGTTCAGAGACAAGAGACAAATAGTTTTGGAGCTAGTTTTATTAATGCGTGTATTTTGAAATGTAAATCACTGGCGACCATGTTTGAACAGGCAGCATATGAAAGGGGACAACCCTCAGTTTGTTCAGGTATGCTGAAAACGAATATCGCAAGGAAAATTAGCTGAGACGAATAGCTTTAAAGCAAGTTTTATTAATGCGTGTATTTTGAAATGTAAATCACTGGCGACCATGTTTGGACAGTTTTAACAGGCGGCGTATGAAAGGGGCCAACCCTCAGTTTGTCCAGGTATGCTGAAAACGAATATCGCAAGGAAAATTAGCTGAGACAAGTAGTTTTCGAGCAAGTTTTATTAATGCGTGTATTTTGAATTGTAAATCACTGGCGACCATGTTTGGACAGTTTTAACAGGCGGCGTATGAAAGGGGCCAACCCTCAGTTTGTTCAGGTATGCTGAAAACGAATATCACAAGGAAAATTAGCACAGACAGACAGACTACTAGTTTTGGAGCTAGTTTTATTAATGCGTGTATTTTGAAATGTAAATCACTGGCGACCATGTTTAAACAGGCGGCATATGAAAGGGGGCAACCCTCAGTGTGTTCAGGTATGCTGAAAACGAATATCGCAAGGAAAATCAGCACAGACTGACTATAGATTCACCATCAAAGTAGTGAAATATTTTTTTATTTTATATAGGAATCACTACTTATCAAGCCCCAGAGGCCACTCGAGGATAAGGAGTAAAGTGTGTACAGTAGTCAATGGACAATATCATAGTAATCGTTAGAAGTGTAAATTTGGTAAATTGGATTATTTAAGAGGAACGGCTCATCAAGAACTTATTTACATTGGACTTGAAGACGACGAAATAAAAATATAAAGTTGAAAGAACTATCATTTTAATGATGCCTTTCAAATCGTAAACTGCCTGTTTACATTTTTCGAAGATAATAAAAAGTGGAAAAAAAAGCAAACCTATAGAATCCTAAAAAGATCTCCCGGGAGCATTTTTGCAACATGAAAAATATACAAACCAAAATAAAGAGAGGAGGCAACCCTACTCAAAAATATGGTTTATTACATCGCATAAAAAAAAGAAGAATCGGGTGCTCCAATAATACGATAATTTGGTGGGGAAGTAAATTGTTTTCTTTTTTCTAACTTGGTTTTAAAAAGTTTTTATTGCTAACATTTATTTTCATAAACTCTAACCACACCTCACAACCCTAATCCCGACCGGTCGGGGAAAAAAGTTTTTATTTTTTAAAATTTTGTTGAAACCGACAACACACATACGCACGCACGTACACACATACACACACACACACACACGCACGCACGTACACACACACACACGCACGCACGCACACATAAGCATCGCTTCTTGTCACCAAGCTGAAGAAGAGAGAAAGTGGGGGAAGGGGAGAAAGGGTCGGGTTCTCTGCACTGCACGTGCCGGGGTCAAACAGAAGTTAAATAAATGGCTCGACGAAGTTGTGTCTGAACGTTTTATTCTATGAAACTTAAGATTAATAAAACGAAATAATCGTGACCCGTGGAAATTCCACGGCGAATATTTAGCATTCAATAAAAGGAAAACGAAAAAGTAGTGAACAAATAAATATATAAGAAAATGAATGTAACCAAAGGCAAGATAAGTTACGCTTCTGCCTACCTAGATCACATTTTTGTTGTTTTAACTTATTTGAAAACGTTTAATTAACACAAACAAAAATGGCGCACAGTTTTAAGTTAAAACAATAAAGAAGTGTCTGACATTTTACAGACATCTTGTGAGACTCGATAATCGCTCCAAACTCGAAAATTAAGCAAAATACTGGTAGCAACACATCCAATAAATGTCAGCAAACGTTCGAACATGTTTTGTTTTTTCACATTAGCGAAACTCTTATCAGAGCAAAAGCGAAAATGAGAGGTGCCCGGAAAACTCGTCCCGGGAAAACTCGTCTCCGGAAAACTCGTCTCGGGAAAACTCGTCTCCGGAAAACTCGTCTCGGGAAAACTCGTCCCCTTTCGCTAGGTAGGAAAACTGGTCCCTTATTGAATTAATATCGATTGAAAACACATTTTATGATCGTTCTTGAAGGAGAAATTGTTATTTTTTAAAAATAGACTATAGCCCCCCGCATAATATTGAACAAAAAAATATTTTTACTTGTTTAATTTTTTTTTTTTTTTTTTAAATAAAATCGATTTTCTAAGTGTCCGTTTTCTACCTAACTGGCTAAGTTCTTAGTGGTTTCACTTATTTTAAAGCGTTTATTATGTTCATAAACGAGACCGCATATTTTTTTATATTAATATAAAAAGAATTTACTTATTTACTGTTGTTATAAAAGGGTAAAATCGATTTGGGTTTGTATTACTGTACACATAGATTCGAAAAAATTGTCAAAAAACAAATATATAACAAATAAATGTTATCAAAGGCAAAATAAGTTACTTTCCTACCAAACTGGATATATTTTTCGTGTTTTTATTCCATGTAACATGTTTATTCAGCTCGAAAAACATACAGTGTTTACCGATGTATTGGACAATTCAAAATAGCGGCCGACTCTCTCTTAAACACAGTAAGTTCGGGAATAGGTGTTATAAATAATAAACTAGACAAAATACTATTTAAAAAAAACACCGAATATATGTCAACCTATGTCACGGTAATATATATTGAGCGAATTTCTAACAGCATTTTGTCTAGTTTATTATTTTTCGAATCTATGTGTACAGAATACAAACCAAAATTTTAATATTTTTTTAAATATAATTTAGAGAGGGGGGGGGTTATATCTCCCTCGGAAAAACAGCCAACAAAAAATGAAATTAAAAAGATTCTTGATAAACGATAGCGGAGTTTTCAATAAAATTGATTAATAAATTTATTTAGTGATTACTTTTTCTCTGAATGATTGATTTTAGAATTTTGAAGTAAAAATTAAAAAAATTAAAAATGAGTTAACGAGAGATTGTTAGCACATGGCATCTCTCGCGCCAAAAAAATATTTCGCTTTTGATTTATTAGTTAATTTTTGCAGAATTTGACAGGACGACAATAAATGTTGATAATTGATAGAATTATAATTTTAAATAACGCATGAGTGCATTGCATTTGGTATGAGAGAAAACGAAAACATAACAACAAAAAACTATCATAATTAAAAAACCAAAACAAAAAAGTAACGCTCCCAGTTTTTAATTTTTTTGTTTTGTTTTTTTATTATTGTTTTTATGACTCCAAAAAACATCGTTAAAATAAGAACCAAAAATTTATTTAATTAACTTTGTATGAACATAATAAACGCTTTAAAATAAGTGAAACCACTAAGAACTTAGCCAGTTAGGTAGAAAAAAAAAAAAAAAAAACATTAAACAAATAAAAATATTTTTTAAAAATATTATGGGGGGGGGGCTATAGTCTATTTTAAAAAGCAATATCTCCTTCAAGAACGATCATAAAATGTGTTTTCAATCGATATTTATTCAATACGGGACCAGTTTTCCTACCTAGCGAATGGGGATGAGTTTTCCCGAGACGAGTTTTCCGGAGACGAGTTTTCCCGAGACGAGTTTTCCCGAGACGAGTTTTCCGGAGACGAGTTTTCCTAAATTCAAAATGAGAAGCAAACACAAATGAAGAAGTCGGTTTTTATCGTTGAGCACAAAAACAAAAACAGAAAGAGTATCTTATCTAATAGGCCCCGTGCTGTGCTATAGGTCAATCTCCAAAGTCTGTCCCCTCGCCTCAGTGTTGCATCCCTGTTTACAAGTACCTTAATGGGATGTGCTCTGATGAACCCATAGCACTTATACCAGTGCCCGGAAAACTTGTCCCGGGAAAACTCGTCTCCGGAAAAACCGTACCCGGAAAACTCGTACCGTTCAGTTTGTTCAGGTATGCTGAAAACGAATATCGCAATAAAAATTAGCAGAGACAAATAGTTTTGGAGCTAGTTTTATTAATGTGTGTATTTTGAAATGTAAATCACTGGCGACCATGTTTGAACAGTTTGAACGGGCGGCGTATGAAAGGGGCCAACCCTCAGTTTGTTCAGGTATGCTGAAAACGAATATCGCAGCAGAACTTAAAACACTTGTTCAGGTAGGTAGAAGAGTAACTTATCTTGCCTTTTGGTAACATTTATATATTATATATTGTTTTGTATTTTTTTTTTTTTTAACTTTTACGCTTTGTTGTCTTAACTCCGAAGGATTAACCTTAGAATTTCCACAGGTCTCATTAGTTAAAACGAATTATTTCGCAGTTCAAATTGGCGTGAAATAAACAAATCTGACTGACACAGGATTTGCCATTTCCGGTTGTCGCCGCCGACAACGCTCTTACATTTACAATCGAAAGCGTCGCCGAGTTCGTTCGTCGCTGTGTCTGGGTGTGTGTAGGAGTGGGGGCAAAGTTGTAACATTCAATACATAGAATCAACAGCTTTAATTTCTATGAATCGTCATTCGCGTATCGGTGCGAAGTCGAGTGTCGGCGTTCTTGTCTCGAAGTAAGTTTTTTTAACACAGTTGAGTTGGAAATGGATTTCTGCACGTCCATGGCTGGATGATAAGAATAACAATACAAATAACAATAATTATTATCTTCAAGTCTCTTCTTAAAGGGGCATTCGGCTACGAAGTTACAACTAGCTAATCGACACCCGACACTGTCAATGAGTTATGCGAAACAGACGGACTCTTCCGCTGTATCAAAGTTATTAAGTGTGGTTAGACTGAAACTCATTAAAGCCAGTAATCTAAGTTTCAACTAGCTAATAGACATTCGGCACTTTCAATGAGTTATGCGATCACCGCCACTTGTCCAAAAACGGACTGTTCCGCTGTATCACAGTTATTAAGGGTGGTTAGAGTGTAACTCATCAGAGCCAGTAACCTAACTTACAACTAGCTAGTCAACATTCGACACTGTCATTGAGTTATGCGATACACTGCTAATTGTCCAGAGACGGACTGTTCTACTGTATCACAGTTGTAAAGGATGGTTAGACTAAAACTCATAAGAGCCAGTAATCTAATTTACAACTACCTTATCGACAGTAGACACTTTCACTGAGTTTACGTGTGTGTGTGTATTTTTGTGTGTGTGTGGTTCGTTAACATTTGGACTGTCCATTTTAAAATCGTTCGGGTATGCTGAAAACGAATATCGCAAGGCACAGACAAATAGTTTTCGAGATACTAATGCGTATATTTCGAGATACTAATGCGTATATTTTGAAATGTAAATCACTGGCGACCATGTTTGAACAGGCGGCATATGAAAGGGGCAAACCCTCAGTTTGTTCAGGTATGTTGAAAACGAATATCGCAAGGAAAATTAGCATAGTCTGACTATAGATTCACCATCAAAGTATTGAAATGTTTTTATTTTATTTTACAAAGGAATCACTGCCTATCAAGGCCCAGAGACCACTCGAGGGGTTAAAGAGTGTACAGTAGTCAATGGACAATATCATAGTAATCGTTAGAAGTGTAAATTTGGTAAATTGGATTACTTAAGATGAACGGCTCATCAAGAACTTGTTTACATTGGACTTGAAGACGACGAAATAAAAACTATACAGTTGAAAGAACTCGCGAAAAATATCATTTTAACGATTCCTTTCAAATCGTAAACTGCTTGTTTACATTTGTGTACATTTTTCGAAGATAATAAAAAGTGTAAAAAAAGGCAAACCTTTAGAATCCTAAAAAGATCTCCCGGAAGCATTTTTGCTACATGAAAAATATACAAACCAAAGTAAAGACAGGAGGCACCCTACTCTAAAATAGTGTTTATTACATCGCCTAAAAAAAAAAAAGAAGAATCTTAATTTAGACGCTCCAATAATATGATAATTTGGTGGGGGAAGCAAATTGTTTTCTTTTTTCTAACTTGGTTTTAAAAAGTTTTTATTGCTAACATTTATTTTCATAAACTCTAACCACACCTCACAACCCTAATCCCGACCGGTCGGGAAAAAGTTTTTATTTTTTTAAAATTTTGTTGAAATCGACGAAATGTTCGTTTGGCATTATGTGACCAAGCTAAATCAAAACTAAATAAATTTGACCTGATGTCGAGTTTATCTAAAAGCGATACTCGAGTTTCACTCGGACTTATTCCTCGTTCAATTCAAGTTTCACAACATCTTGATTACATTGTTAGATGACAGTACAAAGAATAGATTTCTAAGTAATAATGTTTTTATTTCGGCACGGTAGCATAACTGCATAGGATGCATATATTTTTTTAAGGAGAGACTGGGTGTTTATACTACGCTGGGGTAGGTCGTAAAAGTAACCGTTTTTTTTTTAATTGCAATTTTTAAAGAAATCATTACCTTAAAAGTTAAGACAGCCATTCTTAATGTAGAGAGGGGAATGTTAACTATTCTGTACTTTCATCCAATAATTTAATAGACAAAAGATAGGATAAAAATTGAATTTAACTTCAAAATTTTACCCAAAAATATCGCAGAAGTTTTCTTTGATATTTTTTACAAGTTGCCCCAGCGTAGTATTATCACCTCTAACCTCTCCATGATAAGAACGGCTTTCTGAAAAACAAAAACAACCTAGAAAGCCGTTCTTAACATGGAGAAATCGGGGGGAAGGGGTTCATTCCGAAAATCGTTCTTAAAATCGGGAGGTTGGGGTGTTTATACTACGCTGGGGTATGTCGTAAAAATAACCTTTTTGTTTTTACTGTGCCGCACTGCCGCACTTTAATAAATAAAAAAAACTTGGGAAATTGAAACACTCGCCCAAAGTTATATTTACTGACGAAGTTTAATATCAGGAATAGACTCTGACCAAAGACCACATACCGTATGCTGTTACCCTCTCTCTCTCTCTCTCTCTCTCTCTCTCTCTCTCTCTCTCTCCTTTCCCCTCTCTCTTTCTCTCTCTCTCTCTCTCTCTGGCTTCTCCGTGCCCCTGCTACTAAGTTTATATATATATATATATATATATATATATATATATATATATATATATATATATATAGATAGATAGATAGATAGATAGATAAAGAGAGAGAGAGAGAGGGAAAGAGAGAGAGAGAAAGGGAGAAGAGACGGAGACAGAAGCGCACACACACACACACACACACACACACACACTCTCTCTCTCTCTCTCTCTCTCTCTCTCTCTCTCTCTCTCTCTGCACGTGTCTGCACTCGTGCCGGGGTCAAATCAACTTTACGTTAAAAACTGTCATGAGGTGGGGAGGGGTGGGACTCAGGTATCAAGCGAATTTGAAAGTTAACGAAATGGATTTCATTTCAACGTGCAAATTTCTCCTTCCCTTCGCCCCCCCCCTTCCCCACTGCCTCCCTCTTTCGAGTTGGGGTTGTTTTTAGGTAGTAAAAATAACCATTTTTTTTTTTAGTAAATTGTAATTTTTTAAGAAATCGTTACCTTAAAAGTTAAGAAAGCCATTCTTAATGTAGAGAGGAGCATGTTAACTATTCTGTACTTTCATCCAATAATTTAATAAGCAAAAGATAGGATAAAAATTGAATTAAACTTGGAAATTTTACCAAAAATATCGCAGAAGTTTTCTTTCATATCATAGAAAATTAAGCAAAATACTGGTAGCAACACATCCAATAAATGTCAGCAAACGTTCGAACATGTTTTCTTTTTCACATTAGCGAAACTCTTATCAGAGCAAAAGCGAAAATGAGAAGCAAACACAAATGAAGAAGTCGGTTTTTATCGTTGAGCACAAAAACAAAAAGAGTATCTAATCTAATAGGCCCCGTGCTGTGCTATAGGTCAATCTCCAAAGTCTGTCCCATCGCCTCAGTGTTGCATCCCTGTTTACAAGTACTTTAATGGGATGTGCTCTGATGAACCCATAGCACGTATACCAGTGCCCGGAAAACTTGTCCCGGGAAAACTCGTCTCCGGAAAAACCGTACTCAGAAAACTCGTACCGTTCAGTTTGTTCAGGTATGCTGAAAACGAATATCGCAAGGAAAATTAGCAGAGACAAATAGTTTTGGAGCTAGTTTTATTAATGCGTGTATTCCGAAATGTAAATCACTGGCGACCATGTTTGAACAGGCGGCATATGAAAGGGGCAAACCCTCAGTTTGTTCAGGTATGCTGAAAACGAATATCGCAAGGAAAATTAGCACAGACAGACAGAGTTTATTTTGGGAGCTAGTTTTATTAATGCGTGTATTTTGAAATGTAAATCCTTGGCGACCATGTTTGAACAGGCGACATATGAACGGGGGCAACCATCAGTTTTTCAGGTATGCTGAAAACGAATATCGCAAAGAAAATTAGCAGAGACAGACAGACTACTAGTTTTGGAGCTAGTTTTATTAATGCGTGTATTTTGAAATGTAAATCACTGGCGAGCATGTTTGTAACAGGCGGCATATGAAAGGTGCCAACCCTCAGTTTGTTCAGGTATGCTGAAAACGAATATCACAAGGAAAATTAGCACAGAGAATAAGTTTCGAGATAGTTTTATTAATGCGTGTATTTTGAAATGTAAATCACTGGCGACCATGTTTAACCAGGCGGCATATGAAAGGGGGCAACCCTCAGTGTGTTCAGGTATGCTGAAAACGAATATCGCAAGGAAAATCAGCACAGACTGACTATAGATTCACCATCAAAGTAGTGAAATATTTTTTTTATTTTACATAGGAATCACTACTTATCAAGTCCCAGAGGCCACTCGAGGATAAGGAGTAAAGTGTGTACAGTAGTCAATGAACAATATCATAGTAATCGTTAGAAGTGTACATTTGGTAAATTGGATTATTTAAGAGGAACGGCTCATCAAGAACTTATTTACATTGGACTTGAAGACGACGAAATAAAAATATAAAGTTGAAAGAACTATCATTTTAATGATGCCTTTCAAATCGTAAACTGCCTGTTTACATTTTTCGAAGATAATAAAAAGTGGAAAAAAAAGCAAACCCATAGTATCCTAAAAAGATCTCCCGGGAGCATTTTTGCAACATGAAAAATATACAAACCAAAATAAAGAGAGGAGGCAACCCTACTCAAATATATGGTTTATTACATCGTCTAAAAAAAAGAAGAATCGGGGGCTCCAATAATACGATAATTTGGTGGGGAAGTAAATTGTTTTCTTTTTTCTAACTTTGTTTTAAAAAGTTTTTATTGCTAACATTTATTTTCATAAACTCTAACCACACCTCACAACCCTAATCCCGACCGGTCGGGGAAAAAAGTTTTTATTTTTTTAAATTTTGTTGAAACCGACAACACACATACGCACGCACGTACACACACACACACACACACACACACACACACACACACACACACACACACACACGCATGCACACACACACGCACGCACACATAAACATCGCTTCTTGTCACCAAGCTGAAGAAGAGAGAAAGTGGGGGAAGGGGAGAAAGGGTCGTGTTCTCTGCACTGCACGTGCCGGGGTCAAACAGAAGTTAAATAAATGGCTCGACAAAGTTGTGTCTGAACTTTTTATTCTTTGAAACTTAAGATTAATAAAACGAAATAATCGTGACCCGTGGAAATTCCACGGCGAATATTTAGCATTCAATAAAAGGAAAACGAAAAAGTAGTGAATAAATAAATATATAAGAAAATGAATGTTACCAAAGGCAAGATAAGTTACCCTTCTGCCTACCTAGATCACATTTTTGTTGTTTTAACTTATTTGAAAACGTTTATTTAACACAAACAAAAGTAGCGCACAGTTTTAAGTTAGAACAATAAAGAAGTGTCTGACATTTTACAGACATCTTGTGAGACTCGATAATCGCTCCAATCTCGAAAATTAAGCAAAATACTGGTAGCAACACATCCAATAAATGTCAGCAAACGTTCGAACATGTTTTCTTTTTAAATTAGCGAAACTCTTATCAGAGCAAAAGCGAAAATGAGAAGCAAACACAAATGAAGAAGTCGGTTTTTATCGTTGAGCACAAAAACAAAAACAAAAAGAGTATCTAATCTAATAGGCCCCGTGCTATGCTATAGGTCAATCTCCAAAGTCTGTCCCATCGCCTCAGTGTTGCATCCCTGTTTACAAGTACTTTAATGGGATGTGCTCTGATGAACCCATAGCACGTATACCAGTGCCCGGAAAACTTGTCCCGGGAAAACTCGTCTCCGGAAAAACCGTACCCAGAAAACTCGTACCGTTCAGTTTGTTCAGGTATGCTGAAAACGAATATCGCAAGGAAAATTAGCAGAGACAAATAGTTTTGGAGCTAGTTTTATTAATGCGTGTACTCCGAAATGTAAATCCTTGGCGACCATGTTTGAACAGGCGACATATGAACGGGGGCAACCATCAGTTTTTCAGGTATGCTGAAAACGAATATCGCAAAGAAAATTAGCAGAGACAGACAGACTGCTAGTTTTGGAGCTAGTTTTATTAATGCGTGTATTTTGAAATGTAAATCACCGGCGAGCATGTTTGAACAGGCGGCATATGAAAGGTGCCAACCCTCAGTTTGTTCAGGTATGCTGAAAACGAATATCACAAGGAAAATTAGCACAGAGAATAAGTTTCGAGATAGTTTTATTAATGCGTGTATTTTGAAATGTAAATCACTGGCGACCATGTTTAAACAGGCGGCATATGAATGGGGGCAACCTTCAGTGTGGTCAGGTATGCTGAAAACGAATATCGCAAGGAAAATCAGCACAGACTGACTATAGATTCACCATCAAAGTAGTGAAATATATTTTTTATTTTATATAGGAATCACTACTTATCAAGCCCCAGAGGTCACTCGAGGATAATGGTTAGAGTGTGTACAGTAGTCAATGGACAATATCATAGTAATCGTTAGAAGTGTAAATTTGGTAAATTGGATTATTTAAGAGGAACGGCTCATCAAGAACTTATTTACATTGGACTTGAAGACGACGAAATAAAAATATAAAGTTGAAAGAACTATCATTTTAATGATGCCTTTCAAATCGTAAACTGCCTGTTTACATTTTTTTACATTTTTCGAAGATAATAAAAAGTGTAAAAAAAATCAAACCTATAGAATCCTTAAAAGATCTCCCGGGAGCATTTTTGCAACATGAAAAATATACAAACCAAAATAAAGAGAGGAGGCAACCCTACTCAAATATATGGTTTATTACATCGCCTAAAAAAGAAGAAGAATCGGGTGCTCCAATAATACGATAATTTGGTGGGGAAGTAAATTGTTTTCTTTTTTCTAACTTGGTTTTATAAAGTTTTTATTGCTAACATTTATTTTCATAAACTCTAACCACACCTCACAACCCTAATCCCGACCGGTCGGGGAAAAAAGTTTTTATTTTTTTAAATTTTGTTGAAACCGACAACACACATACGCACGCACGTACACACATACACACACACACACACGCATGCACACACACACGCACGCACACATACGCATCGCTTCTTGTCACCAAGCTGAAGAAGAGAGAAAGTGGGGGAAGGGGAGAAAGGGTCGTGTTCTCTGCACTGCACGTGCCGGGGTCAAACAGAAGTTAAATAAATGGCTCGACAAAGTTGTGTCTGAACTTTTTATTCTATGAAACTCTTATCAGAGCAAAAGAAATTTTATTCAAAAATCTTGCAGAAGTTTTCTTTGATATTTTTTTTATTTTACAAGCTGCCCCAGCGTAGTATTAACACCTCCAATCTCTCCATGATAAGAACGGCTTTCTGAAAAAAAAAAAAACACCTCCCAATCTAGAAAGCCGTTCTTAACATGGAGAGATTGGGGGAGGGGCATTCCGAAAGTCGTTCTTAAAATGGAGGGAGGATGGCGTTTTGTAACTATTCCGTACTTGCATCTAACTATTTAATAAAAACCATCAAATGTTAAATAAAAATAAATAAAAATAAGATAAATAAAAATAAAAAAACATCAAATCAAATAAAAAAAATGATCAATGTGTAATATCTGTTAACGAAAATATATTTTTTAATTATTAGCAAATAATTCAAAGTGTAGTATCTGTTTTATTATTATTAATGACAGTTTAAAGGCTCCAAAATCACTTTCGAATTCAACATCAACTGTCGCATTAACTCGCATTCCTACAATTCTGAAATCTCGTCCCAATAGTGTAGAAGCGCCCATTTCAACCTAATAACATGGATTTCAATTTGATAAAACAACTATCTAATAAAAAAAATGTACTAATTTTTATACAAATACAGAAAAAAGAAACGGTTACTACGTTTAGCCAGAAAGAAATAATTAGTAATTATGCATTTATGTTACCGTGTTTTTGTGTTTGCATTTCCTTTTTTGTTTTGTTTTTTTTTTCGTTTTTTCATTTGAAATTCAAGTTTCACGACAACTTGATTACAATGTTAGAATACAAAGAATAGATTTCTAAATAATACCGTTTTTATTTCGGCACGGTAGCATAACTGCATAGGATGCATATACTTTTGAACGTTTTTGTTTTTTTCCTATTATAATTATACGTATATTTCCTTGTGTCTATGACGTAACTGTTCCTTAGTTCGTCTTTATCAATGTTACAGCATATTCCAAATATCACATCAATCTGTAGAGTGGTTTATTTAAGTGATATTTTAAGTTTTAATTAAAGAAAAAACAGATACTAGTTTGATTTTGTCCAAAATGTATGGGTCGAAATATTTCTTTCCACGTGGCTGCAGATTCCCGCTAAATTTCTTGATATATATATATATATATATATATATATATATATATCTATATATATATATATATATATATATGTATATATATACATATATATATTATTTTTTTAACTTTTTATAACTTTTTAAATTTCCGGGTGCTAACCTCTCTCTCTCTCTCCCTCTCTCTCTCCCCCCCCTCTCTCTCTCTCTCTCAACGACGCACACACCCACATACACACACACTTGCATAAACACACACACACACACACGCCCACGTTCACTCTTCAAACTAAACAAATTTAACTCAGCACACACACTCACATAAACACATACACACACACACACTCGCATAAAGACACCAACACACACAAAGTATTACTCTGTGTGTGCGTGCGTGCGTGCGCGCATATCACGCCACATTCACTCTTCAAACTAAATAAGTTTAAATGAACCAATGAAAAGGCAGCTAGGTAACACAAACTCCATAAAAGGTAAAAAGGTTGTAACGTCTACTGTGAACTGTTCGATTTTTCCCGGAAAAAGTTAACGGTTTTCACGCCGATGGTGAAATATAAAAGGAGCCCTAAAACGGGCTGGAAATTCAGTTTGGACCCTGGCAGCGAGATGAGTTCGAGATGCCGCTCCTCTGTCTACTTCTCTGATGTCAAACAAAATAAGGTATTTCTTCTCATTTCAAAGTAGACGACGCATTTATTTCAGTTGTGTAAACTGCACAAGTGTTCAAATGAACGGTGTTAGTATGCACAGTTCATAAACACGTCGAATTTCTTTTCAAAGTTCGACACTTGTGTAGTTTACACGATTTTAACGTTTAACGTCTTTTTATATTTAATTTTATATTTTATTATACAAAATACTGTTAGAAACCTAGCCAATCGATATTACCGTGACAATTGTGCAGTTTATAAACCGTGCTGTTCTTGGAAAAAATATTTTAAATTTAAATCTAAATTAACGTCTTTTTTTTTAGTTTGTTAGATGAAAGCATACATATAATATTATTTAAGAGCGGTCAATAAACTATAGAATTACCCTGACAATTGTGCAGTTTATAGACCGTACTGTTCTTGGAAAAAATATTTTAAATTTAAATCTAAATTAACGTCTTTTTTTTTTAAATTTGTTAGATGAAAGCATACATATAATATTATTTAAGGGCGGTCAATAAACTATAGAATTACCGTGACAATTGTGCAGTTTATAAACCGTGCTGTTCTTGGAAAAAATATTTTAAATTTAAATCTAAATTAACGTCTTTTTTTTTTAAATTTGTTAGATGAAAGCATACATATAATATTATTTAAGGGCGGTCAATAAACTATAGAATTACCGTGACAATTGTGCAGTTTATAAACCGTGCTGTTCTTGGAAAAAATATTTTAAATTTAAATCTAAATTAACGTCTTTTTTTTAAAATTTGTTAGATGAAAGCATACATATAATATTATTTAAGGGCGGTCAATAAACTATAGAATTACCGTGACAATTGTGCAGTTTATAAACCGTGCTGTTCTTGGAAAAAATATTTTAAATTTAAATCTAAATTAACGTCTTTTTTTTTAGTTTGTTAGATGAAAGCATACATATAATATTATTTAAGGGCGGTCAATAAACTATAGAATTACCGTGACAATTGTGCAGTTTATAAACCGTGCTGTTCTTGGATAAAATATTTTAAATTTAAATCTAAATTAACGTCTTTTTTTTTTTAATTTGTTAGATGAAAGCATGCATATAATATTATTTAAGGGCGGTCAATAAACTGTAGAATTACCGTGACAATTGTGCAGTTTATAAACCGTTCTTTTTTGGATAAAATACTGGATGTGTATTTTCCCCCCTAAAGTCCAACCCTATCCTCACCGTGGTAGGGGGGTGTAACGTTGTAGTTTAACAGCTACACGGCTAAATGGGCTCTGGCAAAAAAAAAAAAAAAAATCCAGAAAATGTCGGCATTAGTTTGTTGCGTCCGTCATCTGGTCGTCTTTTTATATGCTTGCATGTGGCGAGCATAAAGGCGTGAAGGGAGCAGGCTGAAAGGAGAACAATACCCGAAAGATGTAAACCGAACGAAAGAGAAAAATGGGCCTCCCTGCAAGGCCCCGTGTTCTCCCCAGCCTGCTCCCAGTTTCCCCGACTTTGCATGCAACTGGTTTTGAGCTTTTGGAAAGCTCTTTTCTCAGTGTCGGGGTGTTGACTCCACTTCCAAGTTAACAAATAGCTGCAAGTCTGGGTACGGTCCGATTGGTTCCGAAGCTCTTCCGCTGTGAGGTGCGCTTTCGAATCTCCCGAAGGGGGCTACCCTCTAAGCAGGCGACACGTGCTCGTGTTACTATGTAATGCATGCTTGCCTCGACTCGACTAAGGACGACTAGAGTTCGACTAGATTGTGTGCTCACAAGCCGCTTTAAGGCCGCTTTTATTATTCCTACTGTCTAGGAACTCCGAAACGGTATGGTAGTGCAATTATATATGACCGTCCTCCAATACGAAATGGTAGTGCAATTATATATGACGGTCCTCCGATATGATAGTAGGAATGCCAGTTTTGTGAGCGATCATCGTCGTCTTATGAACACAAATTAGTGGTCTCTTTACGAATCCTGTTGGGTAGAGAGAACACCTCTGTTTTCTGCTCCGCCTGTTACTCTGAGTAGAAACCGCTTTTTAGGAGATGTTCGCAGCAAAGCTTGTTTTTATATAGTGCCCCTCCTTTCGGGAGTTCATCACCTCGCTGCCCAGACGAGAGCTTTCTCCGGTGGAACCTCTTTTTTTTTATTTTTTTTTTATTTTACTTTCCAGTTTAATGGCGAACGAACAGTCACCAGCAAGTGGTCTGCACCGACAGGAAGATGAGTATAGTATCACCCTTTCTTCTTTTTATTTCGATTTCAGTCTTTGTGATTTGATAATTTAATTTAACTGTTTCCATTGTTCCAGCTTTCACACAGCAGTAGATTATCAACACTATAAATATCATCTCTTTTTTATAGATTGGAACAAGCAATGAAACCTAGCAGCATCACCGTTCCTGTCTGCCACATGTCTTGTGCAGTTTGAATCCAGTATTTCTTTCTTTGCGTTCAAGCACATCTGGGTACAATCAAACTGCGTATGATGTATGTCTATCTGTTTCTTCCAACATTAGCATCTCGAAGTCTTGGCAGCAATCATTGTCATAGAAGTAGAGTAAGTATTCTTTTTCTTTCCTTCTGTGTGTATATTTTTGTAATTTCAGGTACTCCCCTTGATCATGGTGGAATTCTACTATCAGCTATTGTGAGAATTATGTGCATTGGAAAAAACAACTGAATCCAGCAGCATCACCTATCCTAGCTGCCACATGTTTCCTGTAGTTACAGAAGTCCTCAAGTAAGTGTTTCTTTCTTTGTGTACATGCACATCTGGGTACAATTAAATTCTAAACTATTAGCGTTATTTAAATGAATGCAGTTCTGCTTGTATTTCTTCTCATCAGCTAACTTATGCAACTACAAAAACCAAAAGTAGTACATGGGTGTTTGATCATAACCAGAAAGTTAAATATATCATTAAAAAAAAAGTTTTTAAATTATTAAAAAAAAGAAGTTTTTAAATTATTAAAAGAAAAAAATCCTCACAGTAAAAATTATATATATGTAACAAAGAACACAAACAAACATGAAATTGCCATAAGTTTCAGCAAGAAGCAGAAAAGAGAAAAAGTGAAGATAACACCTGGGAAGTAACAGGTAAGAGTTTTCCTTATTTTTATCTCAACTAGCACAGATTTTTTTCAAATATACATTAAAAAAAATTACCCAAGTCAAACAATTGATGGAATAACTAAGCATTAAAGTTCAATTAAGCATAAAAAAGATAACTTCTAATAATTATGTCATCTATATACAAATTGTCTCCCTTGAATATGTGTGTATATATATATATATATATATATATATATATATATATATATATATATATAAAATCAAGGGAGACAATTTGTATATAGATGACATAATTATTAGAAGTTATTTTTTTAATTGAAATATATGTATATATATATATATATATATATATATATATATATATATTCAAGGGAGACAATTTGTATATAGATCATCTAATTATTGGAAGTTATTTAATTCAAATATATATATATATATTTATTTAAATTAAAAAAATAACTTCTAATAATTATCATCTATATACAAATTGTCTTCCTTGAATATATATATATATATATATATATATATTCGAGGGAGACAATTTGTATAAAAATCATTAGAACTTATTTTTTAATTGACATAAATATATATATATATATATATATATATATATATATATATATATATATATATACAATATATATATATATACATATATATATTAAAGGCAGACAATTTGTATATAGATCAGATAATTATTAGAAGTTATGTTTTAATTGATATAAATATCTCTCTCTCTCTCTCTATATATATATATATATTTATATATATGAATATATATATATATGAATATATATATATATATATATGAATATATGTATATATATATATATATGAATATATATATATATATATATGAATATATATATATATATGAATATATATATATATATGAATATATATATATGAATATATATATATATGACTATATATATATATATATATATATATATATGAATATATATATATATGAATATATATATATATATATATATATGAATATATATATATATATATATGAATATATATATATATATATTCATATATATATATATGAATATATATATATATGAATATATATATATATGAATATATATATATATATATATAAATATATATATATATGAATATATATATATATATATATGAATATATATATATATATGAATATATATATATATATATATATGAATATATATATATATCGGTGTATGCTGCCCCCCTCCCCAACCAAAAAAAAAGCAGAAAAACGGTTAATTTTTTAAAATTTGACCCCTATTATGAACCCTTAAAATTTATGGTTTTGGGCTCCAATGGAGATATTAAGTTAGATCCATGTCCAAGGAAACTATATGTAAAATTTCAAGTGTTTAGACCCATAATTGTCGGAGGAAATTTGTAGGGTTCTCAAAGGCCAAATCATTGAACTTTGACCCCTTAATCGCAAAATTTCTGTTCAAATACAAATCACATAAATTTTCTAAAATCTCAGTACCCTTTTTATCAAAATTTGGAATATGTAGACTAAAATTGACAGAGAAATGTACACCCAGACAGACATATTCAATTCTATAGATAGATAGATAGATAGATAAATAATGAGAGACAGAAAGATAAATATATACAATGATTAATGAATTAGTAGAGATAGTTGTTAAATTTTGGGAAATATGTATGGCAATTTGATGGTAAGACTTAGAGCTAACTGTTAATATTTAAAATATATACACAGAAATTCAAATGACAGGACTTATATGTAGAGTGCTCAATACATCAGTAGAGCAAGGTAATAACTTAAAATAAATGTAAACGTCAGTTTAGATAACCACAATTGTTTTGGTATTCTTGTGTGAATATGACATAATTTAATATAAATTTTAATAATTTTATTCTAAATGTTAGGGTTTTCAATGAAAAATCTAAAATGTCAATATATATATATATAAATATTTATATATATATATTTCAATAAAAAAAAACACTACTAATAATTATGTGATCTATGTACAAATTGTCTCCATTTTTTTTAGCACTGTTTAAAGTGTAATTATTAAGTAGAAATCTAAATAAAATGTCTTTATTGCTCTATGTCTAATTGAGCACTCTTATATAACTCTAGTTAAATCTTAATGTTTACTTATCCTGTAATAACATAAACGTTTTATAATATCAGCTCTGTCTAGTTTTGAACACTATTTAAAGTGTATTTACTAAGTACAAACCTAAATAAAATGTCTTTATTGCTCTATGTCTCATTGAGCACTCTTATATAACTAGTTGAATCTTAATGTTTATTTATCCTGTAATGAAATAAAATAAATATAAAAATTGAATATATATATATATTTATAAATATATATATATATATATTTCAATTAAAAAAATAACTTCTAATAATTATGTGATATATATACAAATTGTCTCCCTTATATATTATATATATATATATATATATATATATATATATATTTCAATAAAATAAAACTTCTAATAATTAGGTGATCTATGTATTAATTGTCTCCCTTGAATATATATATATTATACATATATATAAATATATATTTTGTATATATATATATATATATAAATATATATATATATACATATTCCAATAATAAAATAACTTCAAATAATTATGTGATCTATATAACAATTGTCTCCCTTGAACATATACATATATAGATTATCTATATATATATATATATATATATATATATATATATATATATATATATATATATATATATATTATAAAAATAAATAACTTCTAATAATTATGTGATCTATATATAAATTGTCTCCCTTGAATATATATATATATTTATATATATATATATATATTAATATATTTATTTCAATAAAAAAATAAGTTCTAATAATTATGTGATCAATACACAAATTGTCTCCCATTTTCAGCACTATTTTAAGTGTAATTATAAAGTAGAAATCTAAATAAAATGTCTTTATTGCTCTATGTCTTATTGAGCACTCTTATATAACTCTAGTTAAATCTTAATGTTTACTTACCCTGTAATAAAATAAACGTTTTATAATATCAGCTCTGTCTAGTTTTGAATACTATTTTAAAGTGGATTTATTAAGTACAAACCTAAATAAAATGTCTTTATTGCTCTATGTCTAATTGAGCACTCTTATATAACTAGTTCAATCTTAATGTTTATTTATCCTGTAATAAAATAAAATATATATAAAAATTGAATATATATATATATATATAAAAATATATATATATATTTCAATTAAAAAAATAACTTCTAATCATTACGTGATATATATACAAATTGTCTCCCTTGAATGTATATATATATATATATAGTATATATATATATATTTATTTCAATAAAAAAAACTTCTAATAATTAGGTGATCTATGTATTAATTGTCTGCCTTGAATATATAAATATATATATTATATATATATATAAATATATGTTTTATATATATATTTATTTATATATATATATATTTCAATAAAAAATAACTTCTTATAGTTATGTGATCTATATAACAATTGTCTCCCTTGAACATATATATATAGTTTATATATATAAACTATATATATATTATATATATATATATATATATTGATATATATATATATTTATTTAAAAAAAAACTTCTAATAATTATGTGATCTATATATAAATCGTCTCCCTTAAATATATATTTCAATAAGAAAAATAAGTTCTAATAATTATGTGATCTATATACTAATTGTCTCATTGAATATATATATATATATATATATATATATATATATATATATTTCGATGAAAAATTACTTCTCATAATTATGTGATGTATATACAAATTGTCTCCCTTTTTTTAGCACTATTTTAAGTGTAATTATAAAGTACAAATCTGAATAAAATGTCTTCATTGCTCTATGTCTAATTCAGCACTCTTATATAACATTAGTTAAATCTTAATGTTTACTTATCCTGTAATAAAATAAACGTTTTATAATATCAGCTCTGTCTAGTTTTTAGCACTATTAAAAGTGTATTTATTAAGTACAAACCTAAATAAAATGTCTTTATTGCTCTATGTCTGATTGAGCACTCTTATATAACTAGTTGAATCTTAATGTTTATTTATCCTGTAATAAAAAAAATACATATAAAAATTGAATATATATATATATAAATATATATACATATATATCAATTAAAAAAAAAACTTCTAATAATTATGTGATATATGTACAAATTGTCTCCCTTGAATATATATTTATATATATATATATATATATATATATATATATATATATATATTATATATATATTTATTTCAATAAAAAATAACTTCTAATAATTATGTGATCTATATATAAATTGTCTCCCTTAAATATATATTTATATATATATATATATATATATATATATATATATATATTTCAATAAAAAAATATGTTCTAATAATTATGTGATCTATATACTAATTGTCTCATTGAATATATATATATATATATATATATATATACATACATATATTTCAATAAAAAATTACTTCTAATAATTATGTGATGTATATACAAATTGTCTCCCTTTTTTAGCACTATTTAAAGTGTAATTATTAAATAAAAATCTAAATAAAATGTCCTTATTGCTCTATGTCTTATTGAGCACTCTTATATAACTCTAGTTAAATCTTAATGTTTATTTATCCTGTAATAAAATAAACGTTTTATAATATCAGCTCTGTCTAGTTTTGAGCACTATTTTAAAGTTTTATTATTAAGTAAAAATGTAAATAACATGACTTTATTGCTCTATGTCTCATTGATGGAATTGAAATAAAAATATATATATATTTACTTCAATTAAAAAAGACTTCCATTAATTATGTGATCTATATATAAATTGTCTCCCTTGTATATATATATATATATATATATATATATATATATATATATATATATATATATATATTTCCTTAAAAAAATAACTTCTGATTATTATGTCATCTATATACAAATTGTCTCCCTTCATATATATATATATATATATTTATTTCAATAAAAAAAACTTCTAATAATTATGTGATCTATATACAAATTGTCTCCCTTGAATATATATATATATATAGATTATATATATATATATATATATATATATACATATATTTATATATATATATATATATGTATTTCAATTAAAAAAATAACTTCTAATAATTATGTCATCTATATACAAATTGTCTCCCTTGATTATATATATATATTTCAAGTAAAAAAATAACTTCTAATAATTATGTGATCTATATATATATATATATATATATACCAATGATGCTTGCATGTGCTCCATAGTTTTATATAGCTGTGTAGTAAGTTTAAAAATTGCTTTGTTTAATTATACAAGACGATTTTACTTTAAGAGTGCTCAATGCATTTAAAGAGCTTTGTAGTAATAGTTGGAAACATTTTGGCAATTATTTTAGACAAATCTACTTCCAGAGTGCTCAATATATTAGTAGAGCTAAATAAAACATTTGAGAAACAGATATGGCATTTCAACTGCATAAATTTATTTTGACAGAGTACAATACATTAGTAGAGCTAAATATAGACTTTCAAAAACATGTATGGCAATTCAGCTACACGAATCGAAAGCATAAAATTCAGAAAACATGAGGAGCTCTGCAGTATGTTTTGAAAACCTAAATGTCAATATGTAAGTATAGATATACTGTAAGTTTTTAATATATATATATATATATATATATATATATATATATACATATATATATATATATTAAAAACTTACAGTATATCTATACTTACATATTGACATTTAGGTTTTCAAAACATACAAATATATATATATATATATATATATATATATATATATATATATATATGACAAGTATTTGAAACAAGTTTCCTATTTGAGTGCCTAATATATTTGAGAGCTCTATGGTAACTTTATAAAACATATTGCAAAATTATGTTAGATAAATTGTCTTTGAGAGTGCTCATTTCTAAGTAGAGCTCTGTAGAAAATTTCTGAGACATGTTCAGCAATTTAAGTTCATATGAGTTAATAAATAGAGCTATATAGTGACTTCTGCAAACTTATGTGGCACTTATCCTAGACAAGTTAACTCTTGTAGCTGTGCAATACGTAAGCAGAGTTCTGCATTAGTTTTGGGGTATGGTTCTCACTTTATTAGGGCAATAACTTGGACACATTATACTATGGACAAATCCATTGATGACAACCAAAGGTAACCTGTTTTTTTCGACTCTGCTGCATAAGACTCATCCGTCTTGGTTCACTCTTGGGACATTAAAACAAAAAAGGTGAAGAATTAAAAAAAGAATGCAAAAATGTAAATGTCTTTGCAACTCATTCATTTTCACTTTCATAACACAAAAACATCTGTAAAAACTTGATAAAAGAATGCACAAACAATAAAATACAAATTTGCTGTCTTGGAATCTGAAATCAGTAGAAACATCCCCTACTGAAATTCCTGCACACCTCAAAAAAAAAAAAAAAAAAAAAGAATCCTTCCCAATGCAATACTTTTCAAGCAATTACAGTGTCAGACTTGGTACTGCAATGACTCTGTAAACTGAAAAAAATATACATAATAAAAAATGTTAAGCAAAATTGATTCATGTTAACACCTCTCCCAACACCACAGATTAACTACAAAAATACTTGATAAAGCAAGACACAATTACAAATGTGTATGAAAAAAATTAAAATAAAAAAAATAAAAAAAATCAACCAAGCAATTGCTCATGATTTTCTGGTGTTTGATGGAATGTGAGTAGGCATACAGCCTGGATAATTTTCCAAGGTAAGTGATGATATTCATCATTATTGTCTTTTTGGATTAGTTCAGATATATCTCATAACTATAATTGTTTTATCTATATATTTATATGTCTAGATGTTATGTCTGCTATTTGCATGTTCCCTATAGAAAAAAGCTACATAAAATCTACAAGTGTATTCTGATGTAAAATTAACCAGTAAAAACAATGCTTGTGTTCCTGATATACCAACTATTTCTTATTAGCATATAAGTTGAATCATGAAATGTATCTCCCTTACCTGTCTCTCTTTATACCTCTGTATTTATCTAGATCTGTCTATCTCTCTTTTCTTATTCTATATCCCTATTCCTCGCCTTGCTATCCCCTATGTGCGAACTTATAAATTTCAACATGTCTAGATTGATAAGCTTCTCATTTACCGGTACCTAACTCCCGTTTTGAAGTTAGAAGTTTTAACTTGATTACACGTTGATATGCCAAGGTAAAAGTAGGCATCGATGAGGCACATCCAGACGCCAACCTACACGGTGCAGAGAAAGGACAGAAAAAAACTAAGTCCCGATGTGCCTAGCAGATTAGAAGGCATTTTGCTACGCCTACATGCACCCAACATGGCAATAGGCGTCGATCGGGCACTTCCAGACACTTACTTACACTGTTTTGAACTTAGAAATTTCAATTGAATACTCGTGGACATGTGTTGGTCTAGTAGCTCCTCATCTACCTATACCTACGTCCACCCCTGTAAGGACTTAGAAATTTTAACTTGAATACACGTTGACTTGCCTTGGTCTATAGGATTCTAATCTATCTATACCTACATCCCCTCTTGTTTGTACTTGAATACAATCTGAGATGCTTCGGTCTTAAGGATTCTCATCTATCTATAACTACATCCCCTGTTGTTTGGACTTAAAAATTATTCACTTGAATACACGCTGAGATGCCTTGGTCTATAGGATTCTCATCTACCTATAACTACGTCTCCTCTTGTTTGGACTTAGAAATTATCAATTGAATACACGTTGACTTGCCTTAGTCTATAGGATTGTCATCTATGTATACATACATCCCCTCTTGTTTGGACTTAGAAATTTTTCAATTGAATACAATTTGAGAAGGCTTGGTCTATAGAATTGTCATCTATCTATACCTACATCCCCTCTTGTTTGGACTTTGAAATTTTTCACTTGAATACAATCTGAGAAGGCTTGGTCTATAGGATTATCATCTATCTATACCTACATCCCCTCTTGTTTGGACTTAGAAATTTTTCAATTGAATACACGCTGAAAAGGCTTGGTCTATAGGATTCTCATCTATCTATACCTACGTACATTCTTGTTTGGATTTAGAAAATTTTCAATTGAATACAATCTGAGAAGGCTTGGTCTATAGAATTCTCATCTATCTATACCTACATCCCCTCTTGTTTGGACTTAGACATGTTTCAATTGAATACAATCTGAAAAGGCTTGGTCTATAGAATTGCCATCTATCTATACCTACATCCCCTCTTGTTTGGACTTAGACATGTTTCAATTGAATACAATCTGAAAAGGCTTGGTCTATAGAATTGCCATCTATCTATACCTACATCCCCTCTTGTTTGGACTTGGAAATTTTTCAATTGAATACAATCTGAGAAGGCTTGGTCTATAGGATTGCCATCTATCTATACCTACATCCATTCTTGTTTGGACTTAGAAATTTTCAAATTGAATACACGCTGAAAGGCTTGGTCTATCAGATTGTCATCTATCTATACCTACATCCATTCTTGTTTGCACTTAGAAATTTTTCAATTGAATACAATCTGAGATGCCTTGGTCTATAGAATTGTCATCTATCTATAGCTACATCCCCTCTTGTTTGGGCTTAGAAATTTTTCAATTGAATACACGCTGAAAAGGCTTGGTCTATAGAATTGTCATCTATCTATAGCTACATCCCCTCTTGTTTGGACTTAGAAATTGTTCAATTGAATACAATCTGAGAAGGCTTGGTCTATAGAATTGTCATCTATCTATAGCTACATCCCCTCTTGTTTGGACTTAGAAATTTTTCAATTGAATACACGCTGAAAAGGCTTGGTCTATAGAATTGTCATCTATCTATAGCTACATCCCCTCTTGTTTGGACTTAGAAATTGTTCAATTGAATACAATCTGAGAAGGCTTGGTCTATAGAATTGTCATCTATCTATAGCTACATCCCCTCTTGTTTGGACTTAGAAATTTTTCACTTGAATACACGCTGAAAAGGCTTGGTCTATAGAATTGTCATCTATCTATAGCTACATCCCCTCTTGTTTGGACTTAGAAATTTTTCAATTGAATACACGCTGAAAAGGCTTGGTCTATAGAATTGTCATCTATCTATAGCTACATCCCCTCTTGTTTGGACTTAGAAATTTATCAATTGAATACAATCTAAGATGCCTTGGTCTATAGAATTGTCATCTATCTATAGCTACATCCGCTCTTGTTTGGACTTAGAAATTTTTCAATTGAATACAATCTGAGATGCCTTGGTCTATAGAATTGTCATCTATCTATAGCTACATCCCCTCTTGTTTGGACTTAGAAATTTTTCACTTGAATACACTTTTAAAAGGCTTGGTCTATAGAATTGTCATCTATCTATAGCTACATCCCCTCTTGTTTGGACTTAGAAATTTTTCAATTGAATACACGCTGAAAAGGCTTGGTCTATAGAATTGTCATCTATCTATAGCTACATCCCCTCTTGTTTGGACTTAGAAATTTTTCACTTGAATACAATCTGAGAAGGCTTGGTCTATAGGATTGCCATCTATCTATACCTACATCCACTCTTGTTTGGACTTAGAAATTGTTCAATTGAATACAATCTGAGATGCCTTGGTCTATAGGATTGTCATCTATGTATACCTACATCCCCTCTTGTTTGGACTTAGACATTTTTCAATTGAATACACGCTGAGAAGGCTTGGTCTATAGGATTGCCATCTATCTATACCTACATCCATTCTTGTTTGGACTTAGAAATTTTCAAATTGAACACACGCTGAAAGGCTTGGTCTATCAGATTGTCATCTATCTATACCTACATCCATTCTTGTTTGCACTTAGAAATTTTTCAATTGAATACGATCTGAGATGCCTTGGTCTATAGAATTGTCATCTATCTATAGCTACATCCCCTCTTGTTTGGACTTAGAAATTTTTCAATTGAATACAATCTGAGATGCCTTGGTCTATAGAATTGTCATCTATCTATAGCTACATCCCCTCTTGTTTGGACTTAGAAATTTTTCACTTGAATACACGCTGAAAAGGCTTGGTCTATAGAATTGTCATCTATCTATAGCTACATCCCCTCTTGTTTGGACTTAGAAATTTTTCAATTGAATACACGCTGAAAAGGCTTGGTCTATAGAATTGTCATCTATCTATAGCTACATCCCCTCTTGTTTGGACTTAGAAATTTATCAATTGAATACAATCTGAGATGCCTTGGTCTATAGAATTGTCATCTATCTATAGCTACATCCCCTCTTGTTTGGACTTAGAAATTTTTCAATTGAATACTATCTGAGATGCCTTGGTCTATAGAATTGTCATCTATCTATTGCTACATCCCCTCTTGTTTGGACTTAGAAATTTTTCAATTGAATACACGCTGAAAAGGCTTGGTCTATAGAATTGTCATCTATCTATAGCTACATCCCCTCTTGTTTGGACTTAGAAATTTTTCACTTGAATACACTTTGAAAAGGCTTGGTCTATAGAATTTTCATCTATCTATAGCTACATCCCCTCTTGTTTGGACGTAGAAATTTTTCACTTGAATACACTTTGAAAAGGCTTGGTCTATAGAATTGTCATCTATCTATACCTACATCCCCTCTTGTTTGGACTTAGAAATTTTTCACTTGAATACAATCTGAGATGCCTTGGTCTATAGAATTTTCATCTATCTATAGCTACATCCCCTCTTGTTTGGACTTAGAAATTTTTCACTTGAATACACTTTGAAAAGGCTTGGTCTATAGAATTGTCATCTATCTATAGCTACATCCCCTCTTGTTTGGACTTAGAAATTTGTCACTTGAATACAATCTGAGAAGGCTTGGTCTATAGGATTGCCATCTATCTATACCTACATCCACTCTTGTTTGGACTTAGAAATTGTTCAATTGAATACAATCTGAGATGCCTTGGTCTATAGGATTGTCATCTATCTATACCTACATCCCCTCTTGTTTGGACTTAGACATTTTTCAATTGAATACAATCTGAGAAGGCTTGGTCTATAGGATTGCCATCTATCTATACCTACATCCATTCTTGTTTGGACTTAGAAATTTTCAAATTGAACACACGCTGAAAGGCTTGGTCTATCAGATTGTCATCTATCTATACCTACATCCATTCTTGTTTGCACTTACGAATTTTTCAATTGAATACGATCTGAGATGCCTTGGTCTATAGAATTGTCATCTATCTATAGCTACATCCCCTCTTGTTTGGACTTAGAAATTTTTCAATTGAATACAATCTGAGATGCCTTGGTCTATAGAATTGTCATCTATCTATAGCTACATCCCCTCTTGTTTGGACTTAGAAATTTTTCAATTGAATACACGCTGAAAAGGCTTGGTCTATAGAATTGTCATCTATCTATAGCTACATCCCCTCTAGTTTGGACTTAGAAATTTTTCACTTGAATACACGCTGAAAAGGCTTGGTCTATAGAATGTTCATCTATCTATAGCTACATCCCCTCTTGTTTGGACTTTGAAATTTTTCAATTGAATACAATCTGAGATGCCTTGGTCTATAGAATTGTCATCTATCTATAGCTACATCCCCTCTTGTTTGGACTTAGAAATTTTTCACTTGAATACACGCTGAAAAAGCTTGGTCTATAGAATTTTCATCTATCTATAGCTACATCCCCTCTTGTTTGGACTTAGAAATTTTTCACTTGAATACACGCTGAAAAGGCTTGGTCTATAGAATTGTCATCTATCTATAGCTACATCCCCTCTTGTTTGGACTTAGAAATTGTTCAATTGAATACAATCTGAGAAGGCTTGGTCTATAGAATTGTCATCTATCTATAGCTACATCCCCTCTTGTTTGGACTTAGAAATTTTTCACTTGAATACACGCTGAAAAGGCTTGGTCTATAGAATTGTCATCTATCTATAGCTACATCCCCTCTTGTTTGGACTTAGAAATTTTTCAATTGAATACACGCTGAAAAGGCTTGGTCTATAGAATTGTCATCTATCTATAGCTACATCCCCTCTTGTTTGGACTTAGAAATTTATCAATTGAATACAATCTGAGATGCCTTGGTCTATAGAATTGTCATCTATCTATAGCTACATCCGCTCTTGTTTGGACTTAGAAATTTTTCAATTGAATACAATCTGAGATGCCTTGGTCTATAGAATTGTCATCTATCTATAGCTACATCCCCTCTTGTTTGGACTTAGAAATTTTTCACTTGAATACACTTTTAAAAGGCTTGGTCTATAGAATTGTCATCTATCTATAGCTACATCCCCTCTTGTTTGGACTTAGAAATTTTTCAATTGAATACACGCTGAAAAGGCTTGGTCTATAGAATTGTCATCTATCTATAGCTACATCCCCTCTTGTTTGGACTTAGAAATTTTTCACTTGAATACAATCTGAGAAGGCTTGGTCTATAGGATTGCCATCTATCTATACCTACATCCACTCTTGTTTGGACTTAGAAATTGTTCAATTGAATACAATCTGAGATGCCTTGGTCTATAGGATTGTCATCTATGTATACCTACATCCCCTCTTGTTTGGACTTAGACATTTTTCAATTGAATACACGCTGAGAAGGCTTGGTCTATAGGATTGCCATCTATCTATACCTACATCCATTCTTGTTTGGACTTAGAAATTTTCAAATTGAACACACGCTGAAAGGCTTGGTCTATCAGATTGTCATCTATCTATACCTACATCCATTCTTGTTTGCACTTAGAAATTTTTCAATTGAATACGATCTGAGATGCCTTGGTCTATAGAATTGTCATCTATCTATAGCTACATCCCCTCTTGTTTGGACTTAGAAATTTTTCAATTGAATACAATCTGAGATGCCTTGGTCTATAGAATTGTCATCTATCTATAGCTACATCCCCTCTTGTTTGGACTTAGAAATTTTTCACTTGAATACACGCTGAAAAGGCTTGGTCTATAGAATTGTCATCTATCTATAGCTACATCCCCTCTTGTTTGGACTTAGAAATTTTTCAATTGAATACACGCTGAAAAGGCTTGGTCTATAGAATTGTCATCTATCTATAGCTACATCCCCTCTTGTTTGGACTTAGAAATTTATCAATTGAATACAATCTGAGATGCCTTGGTCTATAGAATTGTCATCTATCTATAGCTACATCCCCTCTTGTTTGGACTTAGAAATTTTTCAATTGAATACTATCTGAGATGCCTTGGTCTATAGAATTGTCATCTATCTATTGCTACATCCCCTCTTGTTTGGACTTAGAAATTTTTCAATTGAATACACGCTGAAAAGGCTTGGTCTATAGAATTGTCATCTATCTATAGCTACATCCCCTCTTGTTTGGACTTAGAAATTTTTCACTTGAATACACTTTGAAAAGGCTTGGTCTATAGAATTTTCATCTATCTATAGCTACATCCCCTCTTGTTTGGACGTAGAAATTTTTCACTTGAATACACTTTGAAAAGGCTTGGTCTATAGAATTGTCATCTATCTATACCTACATCCCCTCTTGTTTGGACTTAGAAATTTTTCACTTGAATACAATCTGAGATGCCTTGGTCTATAGAATTTTCATCTATCTATAGCTACATCCCCTCTTGTTTGGACTTAGAAATTTTTCACTTGAATACACTTTGAAAAGGCTTGGTCTATAGAATTGTCATCTATCTATAGCTACATCCCCTCTTGTTTGGACTTAGAAATTTGTCACTTGAATACAATCTGAGAAGGCTTGGTCTATAGGATTGCCATCTATCTATACCTACATCCACTCTTGTTTGGACTTAGAAATTGTTCAATTGAATACAATCTGAGATGCCTTGGTCTATAGGATTGTCATCTATCTATACCTACATCCCCTCTTGTTTGGACTTAGACATTTTTCAATTGAATACAATCTGAGAAGGCTTGGTCTATAGGATTGCCATCTATCTATACCTACATCCATTCTTGTTTGGACTTAGAAATTTTCAAATTGAACACACGCTGAAAGGCTTGGTCTATCAGATTGTCATCTATCTATACCTACATCCATTCTTGTTTGCACTTACGAATTTTTCAATTGAATACGATCTGAGATGCCTTGGTCTATAGAATTGTCATCTATCTATAGCTACATCCCCTCTTGTTTGGACTTAGAAATTTTTCAATTGAATACAATCTGAGATGCCTTGGTCTATAGAATTGTCATCTATCTATAGCTACATCCCCTCTTGTTTGGACTTAGAAATTTTTCAATTGAATACACGCTGAAAAGGCTTGGTCTATAGAATTGTCATCTATCTATAGCTACATCCCCTCTTGTTTGGACTTAGAAATTTTTCACTTGAATACACGCTGAAAAGGCTTGGTCTATAGAATGTTCATCTATCTATAGCTACATCCCCTCTTGTTTGGACTTAGAAATTTTTCAATTGAATACAATCTGAGATGCCTTGGTCTATAGAATTGTCATCTATCTATAGCTACATCCCCTCTTGTTTGGACTTAGAAATTTTTCACTTGAATACACGCTGAAAAAGCTTGGTCTATAGAATTTTCATCTATCTATAGCTACATCCCCTCTTGTTTGGACTTAGAAATTTTTCACTTGAATACACGCTGAAAAGGCTTGGTCTATAGAATTGTCATCTATCTATAGCTACATCCCCTCTTGTTTGGACTTAGAAATTTTTCAATTGAATACACGCTGAAAAGGCTTGGTCTATAGAATTGTCATCTATCTATAGCTACATCCCCTCTTGTTTGGACTTAGAAATTGTTCAATTGAATACAATCTGAGATGCCTTGGTCTATAGGATTGTCATCTATGTATACCTACATCCCCTCTTGTTTGGACTTAGACATTTTTCAATTGAATACACGCTGAGAAGGCTTGGTCTATAGGATTGCCATCTATCTATACCTACATCCATTCTTGTTTGGACTTAGAAATTTTCAAATTGAACACACGCTGAAAGGCTTGGTCTATCAGATTGTCATCTATCTATACCTACATCCATTCTTGTTTGCACTTAGAAATTTTTCAATTGAATACGATCTGAGATGCCTTGGTCTATAGAATTGTCATCTATCTATAGCTACATCCCCTCTTGTTTGGACTTAGAAATTTTTCAATTGAATACAATCTGAGATGCCTTGGTCTATAGAATTGTCATCTATCTATAGCTACATCCCCTCTTGTTTGGACTTAGAAATTTTTCACTTGAATACACGCTGAAAAGGCTTGGTCTATAGAATTATCATCTATCTATAGCTACATCCCCTCTTGTTTGGACTTAGAAATTTGTCACTTGAATACAATCTGAGAAGGCTTGGTCTATAAGATTGCCATCTATCTATACCTACATCCACTCTTGTTTGGACTTAGAAATTGTTCAATTGAATACAATCTGAGATGCCTTGGTCTATAGGATTGTCATCTATGTATACCTACATCCCCTCTTGTTTGGACTTAGACATTTTTCAATTGAATACACGCTGAGAAGGCTTGGTCTATCAGATTGTCATCTATCTATACCTACATCCATTCTTGTTTGCACTTACGAATTTTTCAATTGAATACGATCTGAGATGCCTTGGTCTATAGAATTGTCATCTATCTATAGCTACATCCCCTCTTGTTTGGACTTAGAAATTTTTCAATTGAATACAATCTGAGATGCCTTGGTCTATAGAATTGTCATCTATCTATAGCTACATCCCCTCTTGTTTGGACTTAGAAATTTTTCAATTGAATACACGCTGAAAAGGCTTGGTCTATAGAATTGTCATCTATCTATAGCTACATCCCCTCTTGTTTGGACTTAGAAATTTTTCACTTGAATACACGCTGAAAAGGCTTGGTCTATAGAATGTTCATCTATCTATAGCTACATCCCCTCTTGTTTGGACTTAGAAATTTTTCAATTGAATACAATCTGAGATGCCTTGGTCTATAGAATTGTCATCTATCTATAGCTACATCCCCTCTTGTTTGGACTTAGAAATTTTTCACTTGAATACACGCTGAAAAAGCTTGGTCTATAGAATTTTCATCTATCTATAGCTACATCCCCTCTTGTTTGGACTTAGAAATTTTTCACTTGAATACACGCTGAAAAGGCTTGGTCTATAGAATTGTCATCTATCTATAGCTACATCCCCTCTTGTTTGGACTTAGAAATTTTTCAATTGAATACACGCTGAAAAGGCTTGGTCTATAGAATTGTCATCTATCTATAGCTACATCCCCTCTTGTTTGGACTTAGAAATTTATCAATTGAATACAATCTGAGATGCCTTGGTCTATAGAATTGTCATCTATCTATAGCTACATCCCCTCTTGTTTGGACTTAGAAATTTTTCAATTGAATACTATCTGAGATGCCTTGGTCTATAGAATTGTCATCTATCTATTGCTACATCCCCTCTTGTTTGGACTTAGAAATTTTTCAATTGAATACACGCTGAAAAGGCTTGGTCTATAGAATTGTCATCTATCTATAGCTACATCCCCTCTTGTTTGGACTTAGAAATTTTTCACTTGAATACACTTTGAAAAGGCTTGGTCTATAGAATTTTCATCTATCTATAGCTACATCCCCTCTTGTTTGGACTTAGAAATTTTTCACTTGAATACACTTTGAAAAGGCTTGGTCTATAGAATTGTCATCTATCTATACCTACATCCCCTCTTGTTTGGACTTAGAAATTTTTCACTTGAATACAATCTGAGATGCCTTGGTCTATAGAATTCTCATCTATCTATAGCTACATCCCCCCTTGTTTGGACTTAGAAATTTTTCACTTGAATACACTTTGAAAAGGCTTGGTCTATAGAATTGTCATCTATCTATAGCTACATCCCCTCTTGTTTGGACTTAGAAATTTTTCACTTGAATACACGCTGAAAAGGCTTGGTCTATAGAATTGTCATCTATCTATAGCTACATCCCCTCTTGTTTGGACTTAGAAATTTTTCACTTGAATACACTTTGAAAAGGCTTGGTCTATAGAATTTTCATCTATCTATAGCTACATCCCCTCTTGTTTGGACTTAGAAATTTTTCACTTGAATACACTTTGAAAAGGCTTGGTCTATAGAATTGTCATCTATCTATACCTACATCCCCTCGTGTTTTGACTTAGAAATTTTTCACTTGAATACAATCTGAGATGCCTTGGTCTATAGAATTCTCATCTATCTATAGCTACATCCCCTCTTGTTTGGACTTAGAAATTTTTCAATTGAATACAATCTGAGATGCCTTGGTCTATAGAATTGTCATCTATCTATAGCTACATCCCCTCTTGTTTGGACTTAGAAATTTTTCAATTGAATACACGCTGAAAAGGCTTGGTCTATAGAATTGTCATCTATCTATAGCTACATCCCCTCTTGTTTGGACTTAGAAATTTTTCACTTGAATACACGCTGAAAAGGCTTGGTCTATAGAATGTTCATCTATCTATAGCTACATCCCCTCTTGTTTGGACTTAGAAATTTTTCAATTGAATACAATCTGAGATGCCTTGGTCTATAGAATTGTCATCTATCTATAGCTACATCCCCTCTTGTTTGGACTTAGAAATTTTTCACTTGAATACACGCTGAAAAAGCTTGGTCTATAGAATTTTCATCTATCTATAGCTACATCCCCTCTTGTTTGGACTTAGAAATTTTTCACTTGAATACACGCTGAAAAGGCTTGGTCTATAGAATTGTCATCTATCTATAGCTACATCCCCTCTTGTTTGGACTTAGAAATTTTTCAATTGAATACACGCTGAAAAGGCTTGGTCTATAGAATTGTCATCTATCTATAGCTACATCCCCTCTTGTTTGGACTTAGAAATTTATCAATTGAATACAATCTGAGATGCCTTGGTCTATAGAATTGTCATCTATCTATAGCTACATCCCCTCTTGTTTGGACTTAGAAATTTTTCAATTGAATACTATCTGAGATGCCTTGGTCTATAGAATTGTCATCTATCTATTGCTACATCCCCTCTTGTTTGGACTTAGAAATTTTTCAATTGAATACACGCTGAAAAGGCTTGGTCTATAGAATTGTCATCTATCTATAGCTACATCCCCTCTTGTTTGGACTTAGAAATTTTTCACTTGAATACACTTTGAAAAGGCTTGGTCTATAGAATTTTCATCTATCTATAGCTACATCCCCTCTTGTTTGGACTTAGAAATTTTTCACTTGAATACACTTTGAAAAGGCTTGGTCTATAGAATTGTCATCTATCTATAGCTACATCCCCCCTTGTTTGGACTTAGAAATTTGTCACTTGAATACAATCTGAGAAGGCTTGGTCTATAGGATTGCCATCTATCTATACCTACATCCACTCTTGTTTGGACTTAGAAATTGTTCAATTGAATACAATCTGAGATGCCTTGGTCTATAGGATTGTCATCTATCTATACCTACATCCCCTCTTGTTTGGACTTAGACATTTTTCAATTGAATACAATCTGAGAAGGCTTGTTCTATAGGATTGCCATCCATCTATACCTACATCCATTCTTGTTTGGACTTAGAAATTTTCAAATTGAACACACGCTGAAAGGCTTGGTCTATCAGATTGTCATCTATCTATACCTACATCCATTCTTGTTTGCACTTACGAATTTTTCAATTGAATACGATCTGAGATGCCTTGGTCTATAGAATTGTCATCTATCTATAGCTACATCCCCTCTTGTTTGGACTTAGAAATTTTTCAATTGAATACAATCTGAGATGCCTTGGTCTATAGAATTGTCATCTATCTATAGCTACATCCCCTCTTGTTTGGACTTAGAAATTTTTCAATTGAATACACGCTGAAAAGGCTTGGTCTATAGAATTGTCATCTATCTATAGCTACATCCCCTCTTGTTTGGACTTAGAAATTTTTCACTTGAATACACGCTGAAAAGGCTTGGTCTATAGAATGTTCATCTATCTATAGCTACATCCCCTCTTGTTTGGACTTAGAAATTTTTCAATTGAATACAATCTGAGATGCCTTGGTCTATAGAATTGTCATCCATCTATAGCTACATCCCCTCTTGTTTGGACTTAGAAATTTTTCACTTGAATACACGCTGAAAAGGCTTGGTCTATAGAATTGTCATCTATCTATAGCTACATCCCCTCTTGTTTGGACTTAGAAATTTTTCACTTGAATACACGCTGAAAAGGCTTGGTCTATAGAATTGTCATCTATCTATAGCTACATCCCCTCTTGTTTGGACTTAGAAATTTTTCACTTGAATACACGCTGAAAAGGCTTGGTCTATAGAACTGTCATCTATCTATACCTACATCCCCTCTTGTTTGGACTTAGAAATTTATCAATTGAATACAATCTGAGATGCCTTGGTCTATAGAATTGTCATCTATCTATAGCTACATCCCCTCTTGTTTGGACTTAGAAATTTTTCAATTGAATACAATCTGAGATGCCTTGGTCTATAGAATTGTCATCTATCTATAGCTACATCCCCTCTTGTTTGGACTTAGAAATTTTTCACTTGAATACACGCTGAAAAGGCTTGGTCTATAGAATGTTCATCTATCTATAGCTACATCCCCTCTTGTTTGGACTTAGAAATTTTTCAATTGAATACAATCTGAGATGCCTTGGTCTATAGAATTGTCCTCTATCTATAGCTACATCCCCTCTTGTTTGGACTTAGAAATTTTTCAATTGAATACACGCTGAAAAGGCTTGGTCTATAGAATTGTCATCTATCTATAGCTACATCCCCTCTTGTTTGGACTTAGAAATTTATCAATTGAATACAATCTGAGATGCCTTGGTCTATAGAATTGTCATCTATCTATAGCTACATCCCCTCTTGTTTGGACTTAGAAATTTTTCAATTGAATACAATCTGAGATGCCTTGGTCTATAGAATTGTCATCTATCTATAGCTACATCCCCTCTTGTTTGGACTTAGAAATTTTTCACTTGAATACACGCTGAAAAGGCTTGGTCTATAGAATTGTCATCTATCTATAGCTACATCCCCTCTTGTTTGGACTTAGAAATTTTTCACTTGAATACACTTTGAAAAGGCTTGGTCTATAGAATTTTCATCTATCTATAGCTACATCCCCTCTTGTTTGGACTTAGAAATTTTTCACTTGAATACACTTTGAAAAGGCTTGGTCTATAGAATTGTCATCTATCTATACCTACATCCCCTCGTGTTTTGACTTAGAAATTTTTCACTTGAATACAATCTGAGATGCCTTGGTCTATAGAATTCTCATCTATCTATAGCTACATCCCCTCTTGTTTGGACTTAGAAATTTTTCACTTGAATACACTTTGAAAAGGCTTGGTCTATAGAATTGTCATCTATCTATAGCTACATCCCCTCTTGTTTGGACTTAGAAATTTGTCACTTGAATACAATCTGAGAAGGCTTGGTCTATAGGATTGCCATCTATCTATACCTACATCCACTCTTGTTTGGACTTAGAAATTGTTCAATTGAATACAATCTGAGATGCCTTGGTCTATAGAATTGTCATCTATCTATACCTACATCCCCTCTTGTTTGGACTTAGACATTTTTCAATTGAATACAATCTGAGAAGGCTTGGTCTATAGGATTGCCATCTATCTATACCTACATCCATTCTTGTTTGGACTTAGAAATTTTCAAATTGAACACACGCTGAAAGGCTTGGTCTATCAGATTGTCATCTATCTATACCTACATCCATTCTTGTTTGCACTTACGAATTTTTCAATTGAATACGATCTGAGAGACCTTGGTCTATAGAATTGTCATCTATCTATAGCTACATCCCCTCTTGTTTGGACTTAGAAATTTTTCAATTGAATACAATCTGAGATGCCTTGGTCTATAGAATTGTCATCTATCTATAGCTACATCCCCTCTTGTTTGGACTTAGAAATTTTTCAATTGAATACACGCTGAAAAGGCTTGGTCTATAGAATTGTCATCTATCTATAGCTACATCCCCTCTTGTTTGGACTTAGAAATTTTTCACTTGAATACACGCTGAAAAGGCTTGGTCTATAGAATGTTCATCTATCTATAGCTACATCCCCTCTTGTTTGGACTTAGAAATTTTTCAATTGAATACAATCTGAGATGCCTTGGTCTATAGAATTGTCATCCATCTATAGCTACATCCCCTCTTGTTTGGACTTAGAAATTTTTCACTTGAATACACGCTGAAAAGGCTTGGTCTATAGAATTGTCATCTATCTATAGCTACATCCCCTCTTGTTTGGACTTAGAAATTTTTCACTTGAATACACGCTGAAAAGGCTTGGTCTATAGAATTGTCATCTATCTATAGCTACATCCCCTCTTGTTTGGACTTAGAAATTTTTCACTTGAATACACGCTGAAAAGGCTTGGTCTATAGAACTGTCATCTATCTATACCTACATCCCCTCTTGTTTGGACTTAGAAATTTATCAATTGAATACAATCTGAGATGCCTTGGTCTATAGAATTGTCATCTATCTATAGCTACATCCCCTCTTGTTTGGACTTAGAAATTTATCAATTGAATACAATCTGAGATGCCTTGGTCTATAGAATTGTCATCTATCTATAGCTACATCCCCTCTTGTTTGGACTTAGAAATTTTTCACTTGAATACACGCTGAAAAGGCTTGGTCTATAGAATTGTCATCTATCTATAGCTACATCCCCTCTTGTTTGGACTTAGAAATTTTTCACTTGAATACACGCTGAAAAGGCTTGGTCTATAGAATTGTCATCTATCTATAGCTACATCCCCTCTTGTTTGGACTTAGAAATTTATCAATTGAATACTATCTGAGATGCCTTGGTCTATAGAATTGTCATCTATCTATTGCTACATCCCCTCTTGTTTGGACTTAGAAATTTTTCAATTGAATACACGCTGAAAAGGCTTGGTCTATAGAATTGTCATCTATCTATAGCTACATCCCCTCTTGTTTGGACTTAGAAATTTTTCACTTGAATACACTTTGAAAAGGCTTGGTCTATAGAATTTTCATCTATCTATAGCTACATCCCCTCTTGTTTGGACTTAGAAATTTTTCACTTGAATACACTTTGAAAAGGCTTGGTCTATAGAATTGTCATCTATCTATACCTATATCCCCTCTTGTTTGGACTTAGAAATTTTTCACTTGAATACAATCTGAGATGCCTTGGTCTATAGAATTCTCATCTATCTATAGCTACATCCCCTCTTGTTTGGACTTAGAAATTTTTCACTTGAATACACTTTGAAAAGGCTTGGTCTATAGAATTGTCATCTATCTATAGCTACATCCCCTCTTGTTTGGACTTAGAAATTTGTCACTTGAATACAATCTGAGAAGGCTTGGTCTATAGGATTGCCATCTATCTATACCTACATCCACTCTTGTTTGGACTTAGAAATTGTTCAATTGAATACAATCTGAGATGCCTTGGTCTATAGGATTGTCATCTATCTATACCTACATCCCCTCTTGTTTGGACTTAGACATTTTTCAATTGAATACAATCTGAGAAGGCTTGGTCTATAGGATTGCCATCTATCTATACCTACATCCATTCTTGTTTGGACTTAGAAATTTTCAAATTGAACACACGCTGAAAGGCTTGGTCTATCAGATTGTCATCTATCTATACCTACATCCATTCTTGTTTGCACTTACGAATTTTTCAATTGAATACGATCTGAGAGACCTTGGTCTATAGAATTGTCATCTATCTATAGCTACATCCCCTCTTGTTTGGACTTAGAAATTTTTCAATTGAATACAATCTGAGATGCCTTGGTCTATAGAATTGTCATCTATCTATAGCTACATCCCCTCTTGTTTGGACTTAGAAATTTTTCAATTGAATACACGCTGAAAAGGCTTGGTCTATAGAATTGTCATCTATCTATAGCTACATCCCCTCTTGTTTGGACTTAGAAATTTTTCACTTGAATACACGCTGAAAAGGCTTGGTCTATAGAATGTTCATCTATCTATAGCTACATCCCCTCTTGTTTGGACTTAGAAATTTTTCAATTGAATACAATCTGAGATGCCTTGGTCTATAGAATTGTCATCCATCTATAGCTACATCCCCTCTTGTTTGGACTTAGAAATTTTTCACTTGAATACACGCTGAAAAGGCTTGGTCTATAGAATTGTCATCTATCTATAGCTACATCCCCTCTTGTTTGGACTTAGAAATTTTTCACTTGAATACACGCTGAAAAGGCTTGGTCTATAGAATTGTCATCTATCTATAGCTACATCCCCTCTTGTTTGGACTTAGAAATTTTTCACTTGAATACACGCTGAAAAGGCTTGGTCTATAGAACTGTCATCTATCTATACCTACATCCCCTCTTGTTTGGACTTAGAAATTTATCAATTGAATACAATCTGAGATGCCTTGGTCTATAGAATTGTCATCTATCTATAGCTACATCCCCTCTTGTTTGGACTTAGAAATTTATCAATTGAATACAATCTGAGATGCCTTGGTCTATAGAATTGTCATCTATCTATAGCTACATCCCCTCTTGTTTGGACTTAGAAATTTTTCACTTGAATACACGCTGAAAAGGCTTGGTCTATAGAATTGTCATCTATCTATAGCTACATCCCCTCTTGTTTGGACTTAGAAATTTTTCACTTGAATACACGCTGAAAAGGCTTGGTCTATAGAATTGTCATCTATCTATAGCTACATCCCCTCTTGTTTGGACTTAGAAATTTATCAATTGAATACTATCTGAGATGCCTTGGTCTATAGAATTGTCATCTATCTATTGCTACATCCCCTCTTGTTTGGACTTAGAAATTTTTCAATTGAATACACGCTGAAAAGGCTTGGTCTATAGAATTGTCATCTATCTATAGCTACATCCCCTCTTGTTTGGACTTAGAAATTTTTCACTTGAATACACTTTGAAAAGGCTTGGTCTATAGAATTTTCATCTATCTATAGCTACATCCCCTCTTGTTTGGACTTAGAAATTTTTCACTTGAATACACTTTGAAAAGGCTTGGTCTATAGAATTGTCATCTATCTATACCTATATCCCCTCTTGTTTGGACTTAGAAATTTTTCACTTGAATACAATCTGAGATGCCTTGGTCTATAGAATTCTCATCTATCTATAGCTACATCCCCTCTTGTTTGGACTTAGAAATTTTTCACTTGAATACACTTTGAAAAGGCTTGGTCTATAGAATTGTCATCTATCTATAGCTACATCCCCTCTTGTTTGGACTTAGAAATTTGTCACTTGAATACAATCTGAGAAGGCTTGGTCTATAGGATTGCCATCTATCTATACCTACATCCACTCTTGTTTGGACTTAGAAATTGTTCAATTGAATACAATCTGAGATGCCTTGGTCTATAGAATTGTCATCTATCTATACCTACATCCCCTCTTGTTTGGACTTAGACATTTTTCAATTGAATACAATCTGAGAAGGCTTGGTCTATAGGATTGCCATCTATCTATACCTACATCCATTCTTGTTTGGACTTAGAAATTTTCAAATTGAACACACGCTGAAAGGCTTGGTCTATCAGATTGTCATCTATCTATACCTACATCCATTCTTGTTTGCACTTACGAATTTTTCAATTGAATACGATCTGAGATGCCTTGGTCTATAGAATTGTCATCTATCTATAGCTACATCCCCTCTTGTTTGGACTTAGAAATTTTTCAATTGAATACAATCTGAGATGCCTTGGTCTATAGAATTGTCATCTATCTATAGCTACATCCCCTCTTGTTTGGACTTAGAAATTTTTCACTTGAATACACGCTGAAAAGGCTTGGTCTATAGAATTGTCATCTATCTATAGCTACATCCCCTCTTGTTTGGACTTAGAAATTTTTCAATTGAATACAATCTGAGATGCCTTGGTCTATAGAATTGTCATCTATCTATAGCTACATCCCCTCTTGTTTGGACTTAGAAATTTTTCACTTGAATACACGCTGAAAAGGCTTGGTCTATAGAATTGTCATCTATCTATAGCTACATCCCCTCTTGTTTGGACTTAGAAATTTTTCACTTGAATACACGCTGAAAAGGCTTGGTCTATAGAATGTTCATCTATCTATAGCTACATCTCCTCTTGTTTGGACTTAGAAATTTTTCACTTGAATACACGCTGAAAAGGCTTGGTCTATAGAATTGTCATCTATCTATAGCTACATCCCCTCTTGTTTGGACTTAGAAATTTTTCACTTGAATACACGCTGAAAAGGCTTGGTCTATAGAATTGTAATCTATCTATAGCTACATCCCCTCTTGTTTGGACTTAGAAATTTTTCACTTGAATACAATCTGAGAAGGCTTGGTCTATAGGATTGCCATCTATCTATACCTACATCCACTCTTGTTTGGACTTAGAAATTGTTCAATTGAATACAATCTGAGATGCCTTGGTCTATAGGATTGTCATCTATCTATACCTACATCCCCTCTTGTTTGGACTTAGACATTTTTCAATTGAATACAATCTGAGAAGGCTTGGTCTATAGGATTGCCAGCTATCTATACCTACATCGATTCTTGTTTGGACTTAGAAATTTTCAAATTGAACACACGCTGAAAGGCTTGGTCTATCAGATTGTCATCTATCTATACCTACATCCATTCTTGTTTGCACTTAGAAATTTTTCAATTGAATACGATCTGAGATGCCTTGGTCTATAGAATTGTCATCTATCTATAGCTACATCCCCTCTTGTTTGGACTTAGAAATTTTTCAATTGAATACAATCTGAGATGCCTTGGTCTATAGAATTGTCCTCTATCTATAGCTACATCCCCTCTTGTTTGGACTTAGAAATTTTTCAATTGAATACACGCTGAAAAGGCTTGGTCTATAGAATTGTCATCTATCTATAGCTACATCCCCTCTTGTTTGGACTTAGAAATTTTTCACTTGAATACACGCTGAAAAGGCTTGGTCTATAGAATGTTCATCTATCTATAGCTACATCCCCTCTTGTTTGGACTTAGAAATTTTTCAATTGAATACAATCTGAGATGCCTTGGTCTATAGAATTGTCATCCATCTATAGCTACATCCCCTCTTGTTTGGACTTAGAAATTTTTCACTTGAATACACGCTGAAAAGGCTTGGTCTATAGAATTGTCATCTATCTATAGCTACATCCCCTCTTGTTTGGACTTAGAAATTTTTCACTTGAATACACGCTGAAAAGGCTTGGTCTATAGAATTGTCATCTATCTATAGCTACATCCCCTCTTGTTTGGACTTAGAAATTTTTCACTTGAATACACGCTGAAAAGGCTTGGTCTATAGAACTGTCATCTATCTATACCTACATCCCCTCTTGTTTGGACTTAGAAATTTATCAATTGAATACAATCTGAGATGCCTTGGTCTATAGAATTGTCATCTATCTATAGCTACATCCCCTCTTGTTTGGACTTAGAAATTTTTCAATTGAATACAATCTGAGATGCCTTGGTCTATAGAATTGTCATCTATCTATAGCTACATCCCCTCTTGTTTGGACTTAGAAATTTTTCACTTGAATACACGCTGAAAAGGCTTGGTCTATAGAATGTTCATCTATCTATAGCTACATCCCCTCTTGTTTGGACTTAGAAATTTTTCAATTGAATACAATCTGAGATGCCTTGGTCTATAGAATTGTCCTCTATCTATAGCTACATCCCCTCTTGTTTGGACTTAGAAATTTTTCAATTGAATACACGCTGAAAAGGCTTGGTCTATAGAATTGTCATCTATCTATAGCTACATCCCCTCTTGTTTGGACTTAGAAATTTTTCACTTGAAGACACGCTGAAAAGGCTTGGTCTATAGAATGTTCATCTATCTATAGCTACATCCCCTCTTGTTTGGACTTAGAAATTTTTCACTTGAATACACTTTGAAAAGGCTTGGTCTATAGAATTGTCATCTATCTATACCTACATCCCCTCTTGTTTGGACTTAGAAATTTTTCACTTGAATACACTTTGAAAAGGCTTGGTCTATAGAATTGTCATCTATCTATAGCTACATCCCCTCTTGTTTGGACTTAGAAATTTATCAATTGAATACAATCTGAGATGCCTTGGTCTATAGAATTGTCATCTATCTATAGCTACATCCCCTCTTGTTTGGACTTAGAAATTTTTCACTTGAATACACGCTGAAAAGGCTTGGTCTATAGAATTGTCATCTATCTATAGCTACATCCCCTCTTGTTTGGACTTAGAAATTTATCAATTGAATACAATCTGAGATGCCTTGGTCTATAGAATTGTCATCTATCTATAGCTACATCCCCTCTTGTTTGGACTTAGAAATTTTTCAATTGAATACACGCTGAAAAGGCTTGGTCTATAGAATTGTCATCTATCTATAGCTACATCCCCTCTTGTTTGGACTTAGAAATTTTTCAATTGAATACAATCTGAGAAGGCTTGGTCTATAGGATTGTCATCTATCTATACCTACATCCCCTCTTGTTTGGACTTAGACATTTTTCACTTGATTACACGCTGAGAAGCCTTGGTCTATAAGATTGCCATCTATCTATACCTACATCCCCTCTTGTTTGGACTTAGACATTTTTCAATTGAATACAATCTGAGAAGGCTTGGTCTATAGGATTGCCATCTATCTATACCTACATCCACTCTTGTTTGGACTTAGAAATTGTTCAATTGAATACAATCTGAGATGCCTTGGTCTATAGGATTGTCATCTATCTATACCTACATCCCCTCTTGTTTGGACTTAGACATTTTTCAATTGAATACAATCTGAGAAGGCTTGGTCTATAGGATTGCCATCTATCTATACCTACATCCATTCTTGTTTGGTCTTAGAAATTTTTCAATTGAATACAATCTGAGAAGGCTTGGTCTATAGAATTGTCATCTATCTATAGCTACATCCCCTCTTGTTTGGACTTAGAAATTTTTCAATTGAATACAATCTGAGAAGGCTTGGTCTATAGGATAGCCATCTATCTATAGCTACATCCCCTCTTGTTTGGACTTAGAAATTTTTCAATTGAATACAATCTGAGATGCCTTGGTCTATAGGATTGTCATCTATCTATAGCTACATCCCCTCTTGTTTGGACTTAGAAATTTTTCACTTGAATACACGCTGACAAGGCTTGGTCTATAGAATTGTCATCTATCTATAGCTACATCCCCTCTTGTTTGGACTTAGAAATTTATCAATTGAATACAATCTGAGATGCCTTGGTCTATAGAATTGTCATCTATCTATAGCTACATCCCCTCTTGTTTGGACTTAGAAATTTTTCAATTGAATACAATCTGAGATGCCTTGGTCTATAGAATTGTCATCTATCTATAGCTACATTCCCTCTTGTTTGGACTTAGAAATTATTCACTTGAATACACGCTGAAAAGGCTTGGTCTATAGAATTGTCATCTATCTATAGCTACATCCTGTCTTGTTTGGACTTAGACATTTTTCACTTGAATACACGCTGAAAAGGCTTGGTCTATAGAATTGTCATCTATCTATAGCTACATCCCCTCTTGTTTGGACTTAGGAATTTTTCAATTGAATACAATCTGAGATGCCTTGGTCTATAGAATTGTCATCTATCTATAGCTACATCCCCTCTTGTTTGGACTTAGAAATTTTTCAATTGAATACAATCTGAGATGCCTTGGTCTATAGAATTGTCATCTATCTATAGCTACATTCCCTCTTGTTTGGACTTAGAAATTTTTCACTTGAATACACGCTGAAAAGGCTTGGTCTATAGAATTGTCATCTATCTATAGCTACATCCTGTCTTGTTTGGACTTAGACATTTTTCACTTGAATACACGCTGAAAAGGCTTGGTCTATAGGATTGTCATCTATCTATAGCTACATCCCCTCTTGTTTGGACTTAGAAATTTTTCAATTGAATACACGCTGAAAAGGCTTGGTCTATAGACTTGTCATCTATCTATAGCTACATCCTCTCTTGTTTGGACTTAGGAATTTTTCAATTGAATACAATCTGAGATGCCTTGGTCTATAGAATTGTCATCTATCTATAGCTACATCCCCTCTTGTTTGGACTTAGAAATTTTTCAGTTGAATACAATCTGAGAAGGCTTGGTCTACAGGATAGCCATCTATCTATACCTACATCCCCTCTTGTTTGGACTTAGAAATTTTTCAATTAAATACAATCTGACAAGGCTTGGTCTATAGGATTGCCATCTATCTATACCTACATCCCCTCTTGTTTGGACTTAGAAATTTTTCAATTGAATACAATCTGAGATGCCTTGGTCTATAGGATTGTCATCTATCTATAGCTACATCCCCTCTTGTTTGGACTTAGAAATTTTTCAATTGAATACAATCTGAGATGCCTTGGTCTATAGAATTGTCATCTATCTATAGCTACATCCCCTCTTGTTTGGACTTAGAAATTTTTCAATTGAATACACGCTGAAAAGGCTTGGTCTATAGGATTCTCATTTATCTATACCTACATCCATTCTTGTTTGGACTTAGAAATTTTTCACTTCAATACACGCTGAAAAGACTAAGTCTATAGGATTGTCATCTATCTATACCTACATCCCCTCTTGTTTGGACTTAGAAATTTTTCAAGTGACTACAATCTGAGAAGGCTTGGTCTATAGGATTGCCATCTATCTATACCTACATCCCCTCTTGTTTGGGCTTAGAAATTTTTCAATTGAATACAATCTGAGATGCCTTGGTCTATAGGATTGTCATATATCTATACCTACATCCCCTCTTGTTTGGACTTAGAAATTTTTCAATTGAATACACGCTGAAAAGGCTTGGTCTATAGGATTCTCATTTATCTATACCTACATCCAGTCTTGTTTGGACTTAGAAATTTTTCAATTGAATACAATCTGAGATGCCTTGGTCTATAGAATTGTCATCTATCTATACCTACATCCATTCTGGTTTGGACTTGGAAATTTTTCAATTGAATACAATCTGAGAAGGCTTGGTCTATAGGATTCTCATCTATCTATACCTACATCGCCTCTTGTTTGGACTTAGAAAGTTTTCAATTAAATACACGCTGAAAAGGCTTGGTCTATAGGATACTAATCTATCTATACCTACATCCATTCTTGTTTTTCAATTGAATACAATCTGAGATGCCTTGGTCTATAGGATTGTCATATATCTATACCTACATCCCCTCTTGTTTGGACTTAGAAATTTTTCAATTGAATACACGGTGAAAAGGCTTTGTCTATAGGATTCTCATTTATCTATACCTACATCCCCTCTTGTTTGGACTTAGAAATTTTTCAATTGAACACAATTTGAGAAGGCTTGGTCTATAGGATTGTCATCTATCTATACCTACATCCATTCTGGTTTGGACTTGGAAATTTTTCAATTGAATACAATCTGAGAAGGCTTGGTCTATAGGATTCTCATATATCTATACCTACATCGCCTCTTGTTTGGACTTAGAAATTATTCACTTGAATACACGCTGAAAAGGCTTGGTCTATAGGATACTAATCTATCTATACCTACATCCATTCTTGTTTTTCAATTGAATACAATCTGAGATGGATTTGTCTATAGGATTGTCATCTCCCTATACCTACATCCCCTCTTGTTTTTAATTGGAAATCCAGAATCACCACATTCTTTCACCTTTTCAATTTTTCACGGTATTAATTTTGTCTTAATTTTTTGTCTAAATCAGAGAAAATCATCAAACAAGATCAAAGAATAGCATTAAAAGCTTTCGATTAGATAGGAAAAATGAGAAATAACAGATGAATGATTCCAGAATCACCACATTCTTTCACCTTTGAGGACATGAAAATTTTCCAATTTTTAAAGATATTAATTTTGTATTTATTTTATGTCTGAATCAAAGAAAATCATCAAAAAATACCAAAGAATAGCATTAAAAGCTTTCGATTAGATAGAAAACATTAAAAATAACAGATGAATGATTCCAGACTGATTCCAGAATCACCACATTCTTTCACCTTTGAGGACATGAAAATTTTCCAATTTTTCAAGGTATTAATTTTGTATTTATTTTATGTCTAAATCAAAGAAAATCATCAAAAAGTATCAAAGAATAGCATTAAAAGCTTTCGATTAGATAGGAAACATTAAAAATAACGGATGAATGATTCCAGAATCACCACATTCTTTCACCTTTGAGGACATGAAAATTTTCCAATTTTTCAAGGTATTAATTTTGTATTTATTTTATGTCTAAATCAAAGAAAATCATAAAAAAATACCAAAGAATAGCATTAAAAGCTTTCGATTAGATAGGAAACATTAAAAATAACGGATGAATGATTCCAGAATTATTCCAGAATCACCACATTCTTTCACCTTTGAGGACATGAAAATTTTCCAATTTTTCAAGGTATTAATTTTGTATTTATTTTATGTCTAAATCAAAGAAAATCAGCCAAAAATATCAAAGAATATCATGAAAAGCTTTCGATTAGATAGGAAACATTAAAAATAACAGATGAATGATTCCAGAATAAAAAGTTTTAAGAAGGAACGAGCCAACCGAAAATCACGGCGAAAAAAGCCTTTTGTAGACATACACAAAAAGCGAACATACATACATACATACACACATTTTCACTATTATATATATATACATATATATATATTATTTTCACATTTGCTGCATTGGTTTAAGTGAGCAACCGAAATAATTGGACATTTTTAAATATTGAATTAATATATACTGGCGGGACCTTTTGAAATTCCACCACAGTATCTATCATGTATTGCGGCTGGGCATTCCGTGGACATTCGGCATGAATGGAGACCCCACAATGCTATACTGTAAAAGTATTCAATTAATTTGGTTAATGTAGTTTCAGAATATATCTGCTTATTAAAGTTAATCTTCAATATCCTTACAGGAGTCTGTGACGTATTTTCATTGTATGGACGCCGGCACGGACGGAAACCGCTCGATATCTATACCATCTTTAGACAGAACAGACACTAACCTTGGATTCTTCTCAGAAAAATAAAAAGGCATACTTGTTTTATTTATTTTTTACATTGCCTTTTCGGTGATCGGGAGATTCTATTTATTAAAGAGGAGGACAGAAGGTGATAACATATTACGAACATTAAATTAGCGTATCTTTATACTACTATCCTCTTTTTTTTGATAATTAAGATATCTCGATCGAATAATTTATAGTCTGGAAACCCTAACCCTAACCATATTATACAATAAAAGTATTTACCTAAGTAACCTAATTAAGATGTTGTGTTGCAGGGGACTCATATTGGGGACTTGTTACGGGTACATGTAATACAGGGACTCAGATGATGATAATGACGTTTATATACTGTTTACATCACGAACGATGACTGCGATAATTCTTGGAGGTTTCATATTAATACGGGCTGGGAGATGTATGATACAGCAGTTCTTAAACTCATTAGCGGGGAGGACACATAATCTTGGAAGGATTATACAGGAGTTCGCTACATTTACCTTTTCTGTTTGTGAATAATGCCGACACAAGACAAACTTACAAAACATAGTTGGTTTCTTTATTCTTCAATCGCGATTGGTGATGTCAGGAATTCCAGCCTTTTTGACTACATGGTTTACTTTTCTACCCTTCGCCTCTAAGGGACTCTCACTCTCCAACTGACAATCACCGTGTGTGATCTGCTCTGATTATCTCATCCTCATCAACTCTTGACTAACCAACTCTGTCTTCCAACTCTTCTAACTTCGAACCCTTAGATTCCTATATCGAGAAATCTCCCTTACTTATGATGTTAGAAGTGTGTTTTTCAAACGTGACTAATTTTCACATGGCTTTACATATGTTTGTCCAAACACACTTTTGGCAAACAAAAGAATCCTCAATTCTAATTCTAAACTATTTTTTAAACAATATATTTTTAATTTGCATTGTCTATTCTTTTAACTGACATATTTAATATTCCGATTTCTACAGGAATGGACAATCGACTCTTTCCGCCATAAACAATATTTAACTATTTCTAATAGAATTAACAATATTTAACTATTTCTAATAGAATTAATAATAGACTTAATTTCTAACATTCCCCAACCATTATCTTTAACACTAGCCTACAGGGTTCGATTCTAACCTTATCCTAACATTATTTTCACTTATCTAGTATGTTTTCTTACTTACATGATAAGGGACAGCCTTTTCATGTAATAAATGTAGTGTCAGAATATATCCGATTATTATGGTTTATCTTCAATATCCTCACAGGAGTCTGTGACATATTTCCTTTGTAGAGATGCCCGGCGGGAACGGAAACCACAGAATATCATTATACCATCTTTAGACAGAACAGATACTAAACTTAGATCCTAGCCAGAAGACTAAGAATATATATTTTAGTTTCACGTACTGCCCAAAAGCGACATCATTTTTATTTTATTTATTTTTTTACATTGCGTCTTCGGTGATCGGGAGAGTCTATTTATTAAAGAGGGGGATAGATGAAGAAAGCATACTACACCCATAAAATTAGCGTCTGTATACTATATCTATAAACTAATTTACTGTTCATAGTGCATTATCACATACTATCCTTCCTTTATATAAATAGGATATTTCTATCGAATAATTTATAATCTAGAAACCTTGTCTTTTATATATATATAAAAAAAAAACACCCAGTATTTTTGCTGATGAGGAGACTTTGTTTAAAAAAATTTATATATATAAATAATTATCCATGGCTTAATGTCTATCGCAATAAAAACATCGTTTCCGCAACGATTGTACAAATTATTGACTCTGTTGTTGTTCCTTCCTATGAAACAGATTTTTAATTTTTAATTCTAATTTGAATTTTAAATTATCAATCACATTACTAAATATTACAGTAGCTCTAGGATATTTGCCTATCGAGCTTATTATATATCTGAATTACAATTAAAATTTCATATATATATATATATATATATATGTTAAAATCTATGCATATATATATATGTATATGTATTAATTTGAATTTTAAATTATCAATCACATTACTAAACATTAAAGTAGCTCTAAGATATTTGCCTATCGAGCTTATTATATATTTGAATTACAACGAGCACTGTTCTTTTCTTGTATTTTTAATTAAATTAGTAATTTTACTATCACATTAAAATACACTCTGCTCTTTAGACTACTGTTCTAACTCCCTTTAAATATATATATATATATATATATATATATATATATATATATATATATATATATATACTAGAAGGGGTGCCCGGCGTTGCTCGGGTGTTTGGAGGTGTATGCTGTGCAAAAAAAAGCAAAAAAACAAAAAAAAAATGGTTAATTTTTTAAAACTTTGACCCCTATTATGACCCCTTAAAATTTATAGTTTCTGGCTCAAATCACTTTATTAAGTTAGATCCAGGTTCAAGGAACCTATATCTAAAATTTCAAGTGTCTAAACCCAAAATTGTCGGAGGAGTTTGGTAGAGTTCTTAAAGGTCAAATCGTTGAAATTTGACCCCTTAACAGCCAAATTTCTGGCTGACACCCGTCCCATCGATTTTCCCAAATCTCAGTACCCGGTATTTCAAATTTCGAGTCTATAGACTAAAAATTGACAGAGTTATTGCGTAGGGAAATGTACACAGACAGACAGACAGACACGTTCACTTTTATAGATATATAGATAGATATATATACACGCTACCGCCATCTCAGCTTGTATATATAGGGTGTCCAAAAAGTCACTGAATTTCGTAAAACAATTTCACAATATACGTATACTTTCAATGCTATGTTTATCCATAGTATATTTCCTTAGATATTATCTGTAAAATATCTGAAATAGTAAAAAAAATAATCTTTAATGGTAAAATTACAAGACTTTTCAACCCTTCAACTTTTCGGACACGCTGTATAAAAGGCATTTTAGTCTTCATGTGTGCAAGGACGATCTTTATTGACTTCAAAACATTTAAGACGTTGTTTTTTTTTTAATTTTACACAAATGTACGGTCTGGATGTCAAAGACGTATCCCTGACCTGTACAAATAACGTCTACTCAATCTGTGTCATATAATGTTCCTTGTCAATTTCGGAAAATATACCTGAGCAGCCCCGTCTCCCTGTAGGAGATCATCAAGCGGCTATCCCTATTTTAAGAAATAAAATAAAGTCAGGACAATTGTGTTTTTATTCTTTTATTTGTTAAATAATCATTGAAAAAAACGTGTCGATAAAAACAACTGAAAATATTAATAAACAATTGAAATTTTATCATTTAATTACAACAAATATATCGAAGCATTCAAATATAAAGTTTTAAAATTCATTTTCAATAAAATATTTTCAGAATTTCAATTATCCTTTCTCCATCTTTTTCAAAACAAAAAAATACTTTATTTTGGAAAACAAACAAAAGTGGAGGTTTTTTTGATTGATTTATATTGACAGGGAGCAGACATTCTTGTGGACAACAAGAAAACACACCGTCGTAAGTACAATAAAATTGTCCAAACTCAGTCAAACTAAAATCAAAAAAAATATTTTCTTTTTTAAATGAATGAATTTTTTCGCCTTCCAAATTAAAGCATATCATTTCAGAACGATCCCAACTTGAACCCCAAAATTCCCCACTCGAGAAATCAACACGGATTCGTGGACAATATTTTGACTCACCCATTCCTTCATTTGTGGTGGCTTTAATTTCTATGCCTTCTTTAGTAAAGTGATGAATTGCGAAATCAAGATCACAAGTAAAAATTGTTTCTTTTTTTACACACACGGAATAAAATTCGCTTGTTGTTGGAACGATTTTTTGTATTTGTAAAAATGGATCATTTTCAATTCTTTTCAAAAAAATTAGTTTATTTTCTCCACTTCCACAAACAACAAATTCTTCACATGAAATTGAACACATGTCAACAGGTTTAAAATTTTGATTTTCTTTATCAGACAAAAGAAATTCACTCACAAATTGTCCGATTTCACTCATTTCAATTATTGATTTATTTTCATTATCACACAAAAAAATGTGAGCATCTTTTTCATTGATTAAAATAGTTCTGATATCTCGTGATTCTGGTCCAGGTAGAATCCATTGATTTTCTTTTACAAGTTTTTTTACAGAAATTGTTTTCCGAACACAAGACACTGATGGGATTTGTCGGTTGACCAATGGTTCCATTGCTTGATGCCACCAGTCAGGCAATGTGAAACAGAATTCACGTTTCTCAATCGGTCGCATCCATTTATGGTATCGTGATGGAAGTCTTGATGTCAATAGTTTTAATCCATAAAAGATCTCCCGGTCTTGGTGATCTTCACGAAACACGTGCTGTACATTCTGCAACCAGATTTCGATTTCTTTGAGAATTCTTGTATTTTTGTCAGTAATGTTGCTCCATATTTTAATTTCTTTTGCCGTTTCTTGTCTTATCTTTTCGCACAGATCCAAAGCATCAGACTTGGCATTTTCTATGATCTGTTCATATTTTATCCAAACATTCGCGCATTTAGATTCGCATTCACGATTTAATTTATCCATATATTTGAAACTATTTTCATTTGAAAACTGCAAAAATTCATTAAATTCATCCATTTCTTTCACCAGATTCGGGACTTGAGTTTTCCTTTTTAAAGCCTCATCTTTCAGTAATAATGGAGGCACGTTCATACATTTGCTGCTGCCGGGGTCAGTCGAGTGAGACTCGTAACATGCGTTGCAAAAACACATGTTACATTTGTTACAATACAATTCTACAGCTTTTCCATGCAACGGACATTCATTTCCCATGATCATTTCAATGGCATCCACTCTTCTCATTTCGTCCAAATTTTTTAAAATGTGTTCTTCTATAAATCGATTATGGAGTCGCTTACAATTAATGCAAAACGATTTCTCACATTGGATGCACCAAAAGTTTGCCATAGATGATTTGCCTTCTTCTAGACAGGAGTTACATTTCAATTTGGACAGCAATAATCGTCGTTTAAATTCATTGGCCAAAATAGGTGAAAGGGTCAAACTTTCGTCATTTTGAAATCTGTCACCACATTGCGGACATTTGCCTTCTGTCCCTCCATCTTCTAATGTGTTGCGGAAACATGATTCACACAAACTATGAAGACATGGTAAAGTCTTGGAAGTTTCGTTTAATTGCGATTCACATACAACACACTGGAAAAGTGTTCCATACTCTACAGACGCCATCGATGAAGAATAAAAATGCAAATCAAACTGAAAAAAAAAATACTCAAAAAATTATAATTTAACATATATACAAATTCATTGTCTAGGTTACAATATATATAAACATATATATATATATAAACATATATATATATATATATATGTATATATATGCATATATATGCATATATATACGTATATAATGGGACAACATATACAGAAATCATGAAAAGAGACTACATACATAATATAGAATATATAATACTGTATATTATATAACTATTATAATATATGTGATTACTTGTATATAATATACATAATATCTAAAATATTTATAGAATATGCATAATAATTTGTATATAATACATAAAAATATAATACGTAAAATATAATATGTATAATATCAATATAATACGATGTACACATACGTTAATATAATATTAATTATCTCCATATATTACATTTAGATTGCAGAAATTCCACTCTGCACCAAAGTAGCGTAGGTTTGCAGCAAATGTATTATGTCTAGAATATTAATCATTATCTTATGTAAATTTAGGACAGTATTTTAATACACAGTCGTTCTTATAAAATGCTACATTTCATCCTAGAAACAACATCATTTCTATTGCACCATCTTTAGAAGAAGTAGTTCCTTTTTTTTCCTCTAAATATCAAGTCCTTCTACCGACACCAGTCAACACCGGGAGGAAATACACATCTTTTAGAGATGTGGGGTTACGTCCTTCGTAACTGGATCATAAACAAAAAAAAATTAATAACACAAATACTATAACCGCCTCCCGGAAATTACCGAAACATTTCAAAGTGAACTATAATGTTTGACTCTAACCTTTAATCCTAACCAGAAATTGAGAGTTTAAATACTTCCTAATCCTCTTTACGTGTAATTTTGGAACCTATAAACTGTACATTTCCGACTATTATCACAATCTGTGTGTGTGTGTGTGTGCGTGTGTGTGTACGTTTCTGTTTAACCAGACTGAGCCACAGCAAGGCGTGTGCGGTACAGCTAGTATATATAATGTAATATATACGCTATATTATTCATAACATTATAAAACATGATAGGATGCAATATATATAAAATCATATATCATGGAAATATTATATATATATACATATATATACTAGCTGTACCCGGCCACGCGTTGCTGTGGCTCAGTTTGTTAAAATGGAACACATGTGAAAGTAGAGAAAAGTTTGATTCTTTTTTTTAAGAGAATGTACAAATTATTTTTTTTAACAGATGCTAAGAAAATAAACAGAAAAATACTTCCATCATTAATTATGCAAAAAAATAAATAAAATGTTGATTTAGTGTTTCAATATGCTTATAAATTACGATAAAACTTGCTGAGTATGCACTGTTTTACGGTTGTTGTAAAAATGGAACGGAAACTTAAATTTCGCTTCATTTTAATCTTTCTTAATTTTTTAATTGTGCCCCCCAAACGAATATAATCAAAACAGTAACATTCAACAATTGTACTTTATGTATATAAAACACAAAATATTTATTAAAAAAAAATTAAAAAAAAAAAAGTTAATAGGGAAAGGGAAATAATTCCATTTTTAAACGAAAAAGTCAGTTTACCTAACTTAATGTATTAATGCTATTTTTTTTAAGCAAGAAAAAAAAAGGTAAATATCCAGATACGCTACTACAGAACTTCGACCACTGTAATTTGTTTTTTTATAGGTAATTGAGGTCGCTGACAACGAATCTGATAGTCAAACTTGGGGCAAATTTACCGTTTGCATGGTATTTACCCCTGAACCCACGAACTTCTTTCCACCATTTTGCAGCTTCCGTTTATGCTACGCGCATGCACGCTGTAGCATAAACGACGGCTTCACCAAGCAAACTACGTTGGGGGGAGGGGATTTTTTTTTCCAGGACATAGAATTTTCTAATTTTCAAAAATACATTATAGTGCTTTTTGGGTGGAAAATTTAAAATTAGCTGAAAAAGAAATAAAATAAGAAAAGGAAAGCACACCAAGTTGGAAATTTATCTTTTTTTTTTTTTACCTGGAACATCGAATTTTCAAATTTTCCGTAAGTAATGCACCGACATTTACCAATTAGAACACCATTTAACATTTTCCGAAGATTTTACTTTGTACATTGGGGGGGGGGTGTAATTATGGGGCGCGCGCGCCCCAACATCAGATTCCCCCCCCCCCAAACAAATTAGAGTGGTCGGTGGGGTTTGTATTACTGTACACATAGATTCGAAAAAGTTGTCAAAAAACAAATATATAACAAATAAATGTTATCAAAGGCAAGATAAGTTACTTTTCTACCAAACTGGATATATTTTTCGTGTTTTTATTCAATGTAACATATTGGGTTTGTATTACTGTACACATAGATTCGAAAACGTTGTCAAAAAACAAATATATAACAAATAAATGTTATCAAAAGCAAGATAAGTTACTTTTCTACCAAACTGGATATATTTTTCGTGTTTTTATTCAATGTAACATGTTTATTCAGCCCGAAAAACAGTGTTTACCGATGTATTGGAAAATTCAAGATGGCGTCTGATTCTCTCTTTTACACGGTAAGTTTGGGAAAAGGTGTTATAAATAAAAACACAGATAAAATACTGTTAAAAACTCGCTCAATATATGTTACCGTGACATAGGTTGACATATATTCGGCGGGTTTTTAATAGTATTTTGTATAGTTTTTTTATTTATAACACCTTTTCCCAAACTTACCGTGTTAAAGAGAGAATCAGACGCCATCTTGAATTTTCCAAGTCATCGGTAAACACTGTATGTTTTTCGAGCTGAATGTTGGGTTTGTATTACTGTACACATAGATTCGAAGAAGTTGTCAAAAAACAAATATATAACAAATAAATGTTATCAAAGGCAAGATAAGTTACTTTTCTACCTAACTGGATATATTTTTCGTGTTTTTATTCAATGTAACATTTTTATTCAGCTCGAAAACCATACAGTGTTTACCGATGTATTGGAACATTCAAGATGGAGTTTGATTCTTTCTTTAACACGGTAAGTTTGGGAAAAGATGTTATAAATAATAAACCGGATAAAATACTGTTAAAAACTCGCTCAATACATGTTACTGTGACATAGGTTGACATATATTCGGCAGATTTTTAATAGTATTTTGTATAGTTTTTTATTTATAACACCTTTTTCCAAACTTACGGTGTTAAAGAGAGTGTGAGACGCCATCTTGAATTTTCGAATACATCGGTACACACTGTATGTTTTTCGAGCTGTATAAATATGTTACATTGAATAAAAACACAAAAAATATATCCAGTTTGGCAGAAAAGTAACTTATCTTGCCTTTGATAACATTTATTTGTTATATATTTGTTCCCCCCCAAAAAAAAAACAAATTAGAGTGGCCGGTGTTCTGTAGAAGCGTATCTGGATATTTACCAAAAAATAATATATATTTAGGTTTGGCTATAAATTCCTAAACTCATTTCACCTTAAATAATTTAGGTGACTGAAATAGGAATCTAATTGAATCTTTAATTTCCTGAATAGTATCCGATAATTAATTTTTCTTCGAGTTATATCGAATACATTAATACGGACTTTAGGGCGTTTTTCGTAATGTTACTGTAAAAATTATTTTTTATTGTTACAAATTACGATGCTTTAAAAAAAGCAAAAATAAATTCTTGCGTTTTTTATTTACTACTGAAAACCATAACTTTAGTAAAGGTATTTTTTGTTTAAACAAAATAAAACATTTTTACTAAGAGTTAAGTAAAAATAATTAGTTCATTATATTCTGCGATCATTATTTGAAAAATACTGCAATTTTCATTAAAATTCGTTAATTTCCTGATTTTTGGTGAATTTTTAAGTAAAGGGAGGAGTCAAAATGTGTATACACTTTGAGCGTCGTCATTCATTTTGAGACCACGTGTGGTTAATTTAAATATCCAGTTTGGCAGAAAAGTAACTTATCTTGCCTTTGATAACATTTATTTGTTATATATTTGTTTTTTGACAACTTTTTCGAATCTATGTGTACAGTAATACAAACCCAAACTTCGGAGGTTGGAATCCCCCCCCCCACCTAAAATGTACATGGAAAAATCGATTTTATAGCGAGATTTAAGAATGGTTAGTCGAAAAAAAGGTGAAAAACAAAACAAATAATCAATAAATAATTGTTACCAAAGGAAATAAATGCTACTTTTTTTTACTTACATTGAATATTTTCAAGCGCTTTTGTGGGTGCCAAATACCTCCAGATTTTCTAGAATTTCCCGCTAGATTGTAACCGAAATCTCCAGATATAGCAGGAAAACCGCTAAATTGTAACACTGGTCACGTGACAGGAAGTGGTAATAAATAATTGTACCTAAATAAAAAAAATGACCTCTCGGTAAAAAGAAATCCACCTATTTATCATAGAAAAATTAAGTAGAATGTTATAATTAAAAAGAAATATATAAAAACACACATTGATATAGTAAACATATTATACCAAAACGTGGAAGCCATCCGTCCAGTGGTTTTTTAGACAATTAATTCCGAACGAACCAATATTTACATTTTTATATATATATATATATATATATATATATATATATATATATATATATATATATATATAGAGAGAGAGAGAGAGAGAGAGAGAGAGAGAGAGAGAGCAAATGAGGGTGAAACTCGAGTTTTGGAGTTTTGGAGTCTGTACATTTTTCACTGCAATGACTCTGGACCTTGGACATGGGTCTAACTTAATAACTTGATTTGAGCCCAAAATAATAAATGTTAAGTGGTCATAATAGGGGTCAAAGTGTGAGCTCTGCGGTGTCTAGCAAATTACTCTGGTCTAAACATTTGAAATTTGACATAAAGGGTATTCAGAGATAGGGCGGTTTATGTTGAAAATGTTTAGTTACCAATATATAAATGCATGTATGTATGTATGTATGTATGTGTTTGGGTATGTGGGTAATCTGCTACCTCAGGGAGATGAACGCCTCTGCCTTGCATTATTTCAGGTCACCCTTGGGCAAGGTGTAGTACCTGTTAGCCTCCCTCTCAAGTTCTGGAGGGTTACTATATTGTGAGAACTAGGGATATATAAATACATATGCATGTTTGCTTGCTTATGTGTATGTGTGTGTATATGTCCAGCTGCCGGAGAGGTTAAAACTCTGTGATAATAAAACATGCCCACTATGCCACTGCTCAGTCATCTCACTATTTCAGTTTGTCACTGTGCAACCAGTGGTAGGGTGCGAGAGGGTACAATATGTGTAGCACAAGCATGTTGTGTCGCGATCTTAATGTGCAGATATCTTTCGCCGAGAAAAAAAAAAAAGAAAGTAAAAGTCCTATGGCGATAGGTGAGTGGCGACATGCACAGGCTTAGCGGGCTGGAAGTGCATAGCTGCAAATCTGCACATAGGCGGCCAGTAAATTATCTAACATTGTCGACTAAATCGCTTACAGGGTGGAAGCAACTTCGGCGGATGATCTGGCGGCTGAACAGCCTTTTCTAGGGATACACTGCTCACCCTTGAATTTGGGAAGGGTCTAGAAAAAGTGACCTACCCTTTTATTAGCTGGTCGGCTTCCTGCAGTTGGCGGCTGCTCTATATTTGCAGGAGAAACAAGATAAAGTTGGAGAAAAATAATAAACAAGGAAAATCAAAATTTTATCAGGAGAGGAATAACCTGACTGTTTCTATGTGGAATGTGAGAACTTTGCTAGATGTCCTGGATAGTGAAGGACCTGAGCGTAAGACAGCTATTGTTGCAAAAAAGTTTGCTAGGTACAGCATAGATATTGCAGCATTGTCTGAAACACGATTGAATGGTGAGGATCAATTGGTGGAAGTGGGCTCGGGATACACCTTTGGAAAGGAAAGCCATCGAGGCTGAGACGAGAGGGTGAAATTGGCTTTGCAGGTCGTTCTGATTTAGTGAAGAAGATTGAACAGCCAATCTGTGTAAGTGACAGAATTATGATGATGTGCTTCCCTCTTGCACACAGTAGGTATATGACAATTTTATCTGTGTATGCCCCTACCATGGGTCATGATGAAGACACCATCACAGCGTTTCACCGAGATCTCAGTCGTACCATTTCCTCTATTCCTTTATCTGAGAAGATCTTACTCATGGGTGGTCTAAATGCAAGTGTTGGCAAGGATCATCACACCTGGGACTCACTAGGCCGGTTTGGTGTAGGTAGGGTCAACAGTAATGGTCTGCATCTTCTCCATCTATGCACTCAGTTTGACCTTGCTATCTGTAACACTTTCTTCAGCCACAAAGACGTCCATAGGTTTACCTGGACCCATCCTCGTGAAAAGCTTTGATCCGTAGTCAATTCTGCTGATTTTAATGGGTCGTGGGCGTATTTTAAAAATAGAATCTATGAAATAAGTGTAGATGTTCTTGGCTTCCGCAAATCTAAACATCAGGATTGGTTTGATGATAATGATTCTGAAATTACTCAACTCTTAAGTGCTAAAAATGAGTTGCACCATAAGATGTTGTCTGCCTCTCATGGAGGCCGAGAGTCCCTCCGACAGTCACTTAAAGCAAACAAGGGTATTCTCCAAAAGCGACTCCTTCAAATGAAGAATCAGTGGTGGGCTAAACTCGCCAACCAAATCCAAATGGCTTTTGATTGTAAAGACCTGAAACGCATGTACCATTTGCTTAAAAAAAGATTTTGGTCCTCAAATACTATCTACATCTCCCCTACTCTCAAGTGATGGAATTGCCCTTATAAAGGATCCTAACAAGATTCTCCTTTGTTGGACCGAGCATTATTCTGATCTCTTTGACAACCCCTCTAATATTGATGAGGACGTCATCAATTAATTTTTATCACAACAGAAGCTTATCCATGAAATGTCTGTGTTCCCATCTGAGAATGAAATTAGAGATGCAATCAAGGAAGTTAACATTGGGAGGGCTCCAGGGCTTGATGGTATTCCTGTGGAAGTCCTCTTACATGGGGGTGATAAAATTGTTGATGAAATTCTTCATCTTATCACTGATGTCTAGAGGGGTGTTCCCGTCCATCAGGATTGGGTTGATGCAATTCTTATATCACTGTACAAGGGAAAGGGGCCCAGGACCGACTGTGGAAGTTATCGTGGGATACGTTTGTTGGAAGCAGTTGGCAACGTATTTTGATATGGTGAACAGAAGTGCTCTATGGATAATTCTGGGGAAGTTGGGATGCCCACCTCAATTTCTACGATTACTCAGGGAGCTCCACACTAATATGAAGGCTCGACTGAACTTCAACGGATGCCTGTCGGAACCCACATTGGTTGACAATGGTGTGAAACAGGGTGATATCCTAGCACCTACACTTTTTTCAATTTATTTTGCAACTTTGTTATCGTATGCCTTTAGGGAATATTCTCTAGGTGTTTGTTTGTGTTTCAGGACCACAGGTAGAGTCTTTGATCTTCGTCGTTTTCATGCTTCTACAAGGACCTTTCAGCACCTGGTTCGTGAATTGCTTTATGCGGATGACGCTGATCTTGTGGCTCATGGTGAGAGGGATATGCAGGGATCTGTTTTCGGGGGCCTGTGCATCTTTTGGGCCTAGTATTAGTCTTAAGAAGACTAAAGTCATATTCACACCTCCACCCGGTGGAACCAAAATATTTTTGTCAACAACCAGAGACTTACCGTGATTGACACATTTGTGTATTTGTGTAGTACTCTCGCCAGAGATGGAACCCTGGATGCTGAGGTCAACTATAGGATACAGCGTGCCACTAAGGCTTTTGGTGGCTTAGAGAAGCGAGTATGGTCTGACAGGGGTATAACTATTCATACAAAGATCAGTGTCTATCAATCTTGTATTTTACCATCCCTGCTTTACATTTCTGAGGCCTGGACAACTTATGGTAGACACATGAAAGTCATGGAGAGAGTGCACCAGAAATTACTGAGACACATTCTGGGCATCAAGTGGACCACTTTTATATCTGATGTGGATGTTCTTATGCGGGCTGATATACCTTGTATCAAGAAGTTGATTATACGCAACCAGATGAGGTGGGCTGGACATCTGACAAGGATGGACGACGATAAAATGCCAAAGCGCCTGTTCTATGGTGAAATTACACAAGGAAAGCGTCCACAACATAAACCGAGGAAACGCTTTAAGGATAATATCAAAGATAATCTTAAAGCTCTTGGTAGTGACGTGTTCAGTTGGGAAAGTGCTTCCAATGATCGTAAAAAGTGGCGCTCCTTAGTCTATCATGGCTGTGTGATAGTTTTGAGAAGAAAAAATATGAGCATGCAAAAATGAAGCATGATATCAGGAAAAAAATCTGTCAGATATATCAGGTCTGTCGGAGGATTTCATGCAGAACCACACCTGTGATTTATGTGGTAAAATGATTTTATCCAGGGCTGGCCTAGCTAGCCACAAGCGTTCACATGGAGATCAATCTTTCTTTGATGGGGGAAACTTTGCAGGGCACAGATGTTCTGTTTACTCTCTGGTCTGTAAATCGAGTGGAGACCTGAAGCGTCATATGGCTACCTGGTGCTATCGCGGTAGTTATTCCCAGTGGGAATTATCGATATTGGATGAAATAACACAGAGGTGGAGAGAGAGCGAAGAAAAGTGTCCGATCCGCTTGGCGTATCTCTCGATAAGAAAGAGTTTTTTTCCTTCAAACTGGAAGCTGTCTGATTTTCTAAGGGGAGAGAAAGGATCAATGCACTGCACCCCTGATTGGTCAGTATGTGGCCAAATACACAGGGGAGAGGCATTGACTTGCGAAAGAAAAAAGTTCCATTTGTTTCTGCTACACCTGTACCTCTACAAAGCCACCATTCGCCCATGCATAAAGTATTGTTGCCACATCTGGGCTGGTGCATCTACCACTTGTCTCTCCCTATTAGATAAAGTCCAAAAAAGAGTTGTCAATCAAATCCGTCCCACTTTATCAACTAAGCTCCAGCCCCTGTCTCATCACCGCAATGTTGCATCACTGTGCCTGTTTTACAAATATTTTAATGGAATGTGTTCTGATGAACCCGTTTCACTTGTATCCCCATATACGTATATATCTCTGACAAACCCGCTTAGCAACAAAATCTCACTCCTTCACTGTTGATGTCCTTCAGTGCCAGAGAGCATGTGAGTAAAAATGAATAAATAAATAAATAAATGTAATGTAAATAAACATATTGTTAATCTTTTCTAGGCATGGTCCTAAATAGTAGGCTGTTATGTCCAAGTGGCGATATTCGCCCATGCATAGAGTATTGTTGCCACATCTGAACTGGTGCATCTACCACGTTTCTCCCTCTTCGATAGGCCCCCCCCCCAAAAGAGTCTTTGTCAACGAATCTTCAACTCCTATCCCATCGCTGTAATGTGCCTTTTTACAAGTATTTTAATGGAATCTGATGAACTTGTTGCACTTGTGCCCCTTGATGTACATATTTTCGACAAACCCACTTAGCAACAAAATCACACCCCTTCACTGTTGAGGTCCCTAAATACCAAAAAGCTTTCTACTCTAATAGTTTCTTCCTTTGAACAGCTAGATTTAGAATCTCCTTCCTGCTTACCTGCTTTCCTCACTTTATTTATATGCAAATGTAATGTAAATAAACATCTTGTTAATCTTTTCTAAGCATGGTCCTAAATTGCTGTTATGTTCAAGTGGCGATATGCCTTATTAGGGGTGAATATGAGTAAAAAAAAAAAATTAATAAAAAAGATTTATTCCACTTATTTGATTTGCTTAAAACTCAACAAGAAAAAGACCTGCCATATAGTAGATTACACTGTCCCAACGTGAATATAAAAGCAGCAGAAAACGAAGCAAATTCAAAGAGCTTAATGGTATATGGAACAGAAAACAAACTATAGTCATGCCAATAATATGAATAGCATTTTCAACAGTTTTTTTTACATAGGCATCACCACATTATCAAGGCCAAGAGGCCACTCAAGGATAAGGGTTAAAGAGTGTACAGTAGAAATTGGACAATATAGTAATCATTAGTAATGAAAATTTGGTAAATTTGATAACATATGGAACGGCTCATCAAGAACTTATTTACGTTAGACTTGAACACAATCATATTGTAGTCAGCCGGAAAGCAGGAAAACGGAAGACAATTCCACAGGCGTGCAGTTCTAAGAAAGAAGCTTTGTTCATGGAATCTACGTTTAGGTTTAGGCACAGATAAAGAGTGGGGGGAATTATTGATAGTGTTTACAGCTAGACGAGTGTTTCTTGTGAAAGTTTGGCGAGGGGGGACCATAGATTGAAGCTCAGTCGAACACTTTCTATGAAAATAACGATACATCAGAGACAAACTCGCAACATCTCTTCTGTGAGATAGAGGTTGCAAGGAGGAGAAAAGGACATCTCCTACGAGGCTACGAAGTCTATTTTGAACTATATCAAGGCAGGACAAGTCCTTTCTAGCAGCTCCTGCCCAGATGTGGCAACAGTATTCCATCCTTGGACGTATCTGGCTCTTATATAGATAGAGAATAGCATCAGCAGTGAGATATCTACCGGATCGATAGAAAGATCCCACCATTTTTCCAGCGGCCTTGGCAACAGATTTGATGTACGTGTTCCATTTAAGATCAGGAGTAATGGTCAAGCCCAGAAAACTTGAGGCCTCCTGAAGACGAGAGCCATTCATTTTAATTGATGCCAGATGTGGATCAGAATGTTGATGATGTAAAAAGAGAAGCTTGGTTTTAGATGCATTAAAAGTAACCAGCTACTCCTTTCCCCATTGTACTACGTGCTCAAGATCAGAGGAGAGCGAATTGGAGAGAACTTGGTCGTTTACTATCTTAGATGTGCTACCATAAATGGTAGTGTCGTCAGCATAAATGTCTACAAATGATGTAAGGATGTGATTTGGAAGATCATTAATGTAGATCAGGAAAAGAGTTGGGCCCAGGATGGACCCCTGAGGGACACCCGCATTAATACTGTGAGTTTCAAAAACTATGAAACCCCCCCCAAAACTAGAAGAAATTCTGATCAAAGGAAAGACTGACACCATACACTAATGAAAACAACTGAATTCTTCAGGATAATCGTTGAGTCTAACTCACATAACCAGGTGATGCTGACCAATCACAGGTAAGTTGAAAAAGAATAAAACAGAAAGAACATCACACGAACCCAAGGAAAACAAGACGGATAGAAATCCCATAATAGATTAATTAGATTTATTTGTCGTTTAATTACTCCATTATACAGCAGTCAAATTGTATTAATCATGTCGCAAAATTATTCAAGTATAAACAGCTTAGACAGAGTTGTTCCCCTTTTTAATAATTCCTAGAAATAGTAAAAGTTATTCAATTAAGCATTACCACATATCAATTTAATTAAGAAATTACATAGCAGCTAAATATTTTCTCATTTGGTTTTATAGTCAACAACTCAAAAGCTTACAAAATAGTAGACTGTGTCATCCCTGTGTGACATGAAAAAACACACACAGCAATTACAGAAAGCTTAAGAATATATGGAACATATAGCAAACTATAATCATGTCAACAAGTATTCGAAACAATTTCTAAAACAATAGAAAAGACTATAAGCAATTCTAATCAAATAGGATATTGACATGATACAAAAGATGGCACTGATGAAAACAGATGACATCTCCAGGAAAATTGTTGACTGAAAGCTAAGACACATAACTAGCAACAAAATCTCACCCCTTCACTGTTGATGTCCCTAAATTTCAGAAAGCTTTGTATTCTGATAATTTCTTCCCTCGAACAGCTAGATTTTGGAATTCCCTTCCTGCTGCCTGCTTCCGTGGCTGTACTGCTATGCAGAAGTTTAAATGTAACGTAAACAAATATTTTGTTAATCTTTCCTAAACATGGCCCCAAATAGTAGCCGCTTATGTCCAAGTGGCGATATGTTTTTTAAGGGGTGATTGTTGTTGTGGTTGGTTGTTTTTGTTTTACGGCATATCAACCCTTTTCAGGTTATTTAATGATGAATCCAGTGATCTGGAAGAAAAATTTTTTAATAGAATATATTTGTTTTCTTTTTTCAAATCAGTTTCTATTTAATCCATAGTTGGGACCCTAATAGATACTACCACTCCGGATCAGAGTGGACCTGGGAGCAATGGCAATTAAGAGGTGGCTACACACTCCCCAAAGCCCACAAGCTGGGACCTCACCATCGGATATAGTTTAAGGTCATATCCAGAACTCGTGAACATGAGTAATATATATATATATATATATATATATATATGTACATATTATAATAATAAAAATATATATACATATTATTATTATAATATATATTATATTATTATTATAGTAATATATATGCATATTATAGTAAAAATATATATATATATTATAGTAATATATATATATATATATATATGTATAATATATATATATATATTATTATTATTATTATTATTTTTATAGTAAAAAAATAATCATAACAGCCCCTTTAAGAAACTCGTTTCTTATCGTTGAACACTTCAGTTGAATTAAATCGGTGAATTTAGCTCTTATGCATGGATCATCGTATAACGATTTGATCACTGTCTGCCTGACGTAAAGAACATTTAAAATTAAAATGTTTAAATTCAACGTTATTTCACACGGTTAACGGTAGCCGAACGGATACGGTCTTTGCTAATCGAGCCAGGGATGGCTCGTGTTGCCGAGTTCGAATCTGTAGACTGGTGTCAATCGTGACACCCTGCACTGAAGATTCCCGAAAGGATGAAACACTAGTGTCTGTAGGTATTTAATTATTATAGTAAATATATATATATATATATATATATATATATATAATGACCTCGTATCGATTACATGTATACGACAAAGACTCATCGAAAATAACAATATAACCTTTGTTTTAATTGTAAGATAAGTTAAACATAAAAATACTTATTTCTCTTAGAAAAAAAACACTTTCGCTTATTATCTTCTTGTAAATTGAAAAGATTTCACGGAAAATACAGTTTTATAATCTATAAATATGAGAATGCGTGTGTGTATATATGAGGACACCTCTCAACCTATATACTCCACGAATTTTTATCTACATACTTTAAATTTGGTATATAGGGTGTTCAGATATGTGGAAAGCTTTCTAATCCGTTTTCATCGGGGGGACGGGAAAAAGGGCTACGAAAGGTCCAGATTGAAAAATTGGTACTTGCGTATCATCAGACATTTATCTGTTTTTCACTGTTTCACGACTGCGCATGCGCGACTCGTTCACATGTCAGCTTCTTTATGTTATGTCCTTAAATGCCAGAAAGCTTTCTATTCTAATAGTTTCTTCCCTCGAACAGCTAGACTTTGGAATTCCCTCCTTGCTTCCTGCTTCCGTGGATGTACTGATATGCAGAAGTTTAAATGTAACATAAACAAATATCTTGTTAAATCTTTCCTAGACAAAGCCCCAAATAGTAGCCCCTTACGTCCAAGTGGCGATATCATAAACAAATATGGTCGCTACATTATATCACTACTAGTATTTTTGCAATATCCTGAAAATTAGTTGCCAGCCCTAATTTTAAATGCGATATTCGTTTTCAGCACACTTGAAAACTCCTTGAAAACAAGTTTTTAAGGTAGCTTCTGTATTGGTTTAATCATGTAAATTTTATCAAACTAAAAAAAGGAAAACAAAAAAATAAATCGCAGCAATTTTTTTTACTGGTTGTCCGACTCGAACTCAGACCTTACGATGTACATGAAAACCAGATTTCTTTTACGGGGGAGGGGGGGGGAATGACAAAGAAAATATCAGAAAAAGGTGAATGGAAAACAAAAAAAAAACGTAAACGATCCAAACAAGAGACAGGAGTATACTATAAAAATATTCCTATTAAACGCTAAAGATAAAAAAAAAGGAAGGAAGAAAATATCTGTGTATGAACGAATTGCTTGAAATAGCGACACGTACTTGACCTTTGCTGAAGTATTTTAATTTATATATATATATATATATATATATATATATATATATATATATATATATATATATATATTGGGTATTAATCGAAATGGTCCATATACAACAATTTAAGTGAAAGTATATATACGCGGTGACTATATATATATATGATGAAAATAATAGTATTCCCACAAAATAGAGAAATAAAAAGGAACAAATCGTATTATGTGTTCATCAACGTTTCGTCTTTATTTCGTCTTATATATATATATATATATATATATATATATATATATATATACGGAGGGAGAGAGAGAGAGAGAGTGAGAGAGAGAGAGAGAGAGAGAGAGAGAAACAAATTCCGAAATTAAATGACTTCTAAAAAATAATTTAAACCACGACGTCCTTATTTTTATTCTTTAGCAGAAGTTTGGAATTGAAACCGATTTGTAACTACCCCACCCCTGACGATCCCCCCCCCCCAAGTTATTATTTAAAAAAACATTCTTAACACGGAGGGCGTTTTGTAATTATTCTGTACTTTCACCTAGCAATTTAATAAAATAGAAACATATCATAAACTTAAATTTAACCTGAAAATTAGTACGGTAACATAAGTGCATATAAGGACCTAAACAAACTTAGGAATTTCATCTTATATTTTATCCAGATGAAAAAAAAAACAAAAGATTCAAGTAAAGTGAATTCCAAAGGTTATTTTTTACTTTCTTTCCAACTTAACACTCACCTTTAATTGGCGACTTTTATGGATTTTCAAGTATGCTGAAAACGAATATCACATTCAAATTCGGGGCAGTTTTCTAGATATATTGACATTTTATCCGATGTAGGACTTAATAAATGTAAGTGACATTCGCCATTCTTAACATAGGGAGGGGGAGGTGTTTCATAACACGCATGCACACATTAGTACTAGTTCAGTTGGGAAGACACATGGCCACCAGTGAAAACACAATGGATTACATTGTATATAATCTTAATATCTAAAAAACTGCTGATCTGCCTCAAAATTTAAATGTGATATTCGTTTTCAGCATTCCCCAAAACTTTTTAAGTCGTCATTTTAAACGGTGACTATTGAGTTGGAAAGAAAGTAAAAACAAATAGCATTTAAACAATGGTGTATATATATATATATATATATATATATATATATATATATATATATATATATATATATATATATATATATATATATATATATTTAAGTCTGGAACCATTTTACAATAAAATATTATCGTAAAAAAGGGGGTTAATTTCTTTTATTATAATCGTCCTCCTTTCCTTTTGGAAAAATAAAATGAAAGAAAATGTAAAAAAAAACAAACAAACCAAAAACTAAAAAAAAAAGTAAATATATCGACAAAAAACGAAATGACCTCAATTTTGAACCGTATTTTTTTCTTTCCATATTAAAACAAAAGATACAAAAAGATGAATCAATATTGTTTCTATTGTGAAAAAAATATAATTTAAAAAATAATGTAATATTTGGAAATAAGATTTTACTTACAATTTATCTTTTGTAAATGTTTTTTTTAACTTCAAGAAGAAAAACGTTTGAGTTGTTGAATTGCTGGAAAAGTTGCTAAAAGTGAAACAAAGTTAGTGAAAAAAGGTGTGACGTCAGACAATTTTGAAGCAATTTGATTGGTTGATTTATAAATAGTACTGGGGCTTTCCGTGAAATCTTTAACTTATTTGAAACCAATAAGTGGAAAATACATGTTTTCGTTCATTTAAATCAAGTTTTGTTTTTGTTTTTTTAACTTTCACCCCAAACAAGTCACAGTGCCACTTTGATGTAGGGGGCTACTATAAATTGTAGGGACATTATGAAGGGAGATGACCTGCATGTTCACAAACTACATTTGAACTTCTGAATGTCAGTACATTGGGAAAGCAATTCCGGGGAAGAAACTATTGGAGGAGAAGGTTTTCTTACACCTAGGGATCTCTACTGTGTAGGGGTGTGATTTAACTGCTTGTCGGGTTTGACGGAGGTATTTACGTCGAGGGAGTACCAGTGCTTGTAGTTACTCAGAGCATTCGCCATTAAAATACTTGTAGAACAAGCAGAGGGATGAAACATTTCGTAGATGGGACAGAGGCTGATGCTTAGATGACAGTTCAGGGCCTATTAGGTTGGCGACTCTCTTTTGAACCTTATGTAGGAGTGAGAGACTAGTAGCAGATACACCACACAAATATGACAACAATAGCTTAAGCTTAGATGACAGTTCAGGAGCTATCAGGTTGGCGATTCTCTTTTGAATCCTATCCAGGAGGGAGAAATTAGTAGCAGACGCCCCATCCCATATATATATATATATATATATATATATATATATATATATATATATATATATATAAAATATATATGACGATTAAGCTAAACTGAATATTCGCATAAGCCTCACGAATCCTACAGTGGATGAAACGCAGAATATTCAGTGTAGCTTAATCGCCATATATATTTTATAAATTACTAACTAGCTCTACCTACGTATTGAGCACTTTTGAAGTAAATACTTAAAGTTTACGCATAAATCTATACTTTCGTATATTAAATTTGTGTGAGTAAATGAAGTAGTTATATATATATATATATATATATATATATATATATATATATATATATATATATATACTAGCATGGGTGCCCGGCGTTGCCCGGGTGTTTGGAGGTGTATGCTGAGCAAAAAAAAAGGGGGTAATTAGCGATACCTCATGGAAAGGTAGAGTTATTTAAGCAACGCGTCGCAACGATTTTCTTTTACGTATTTTTCTTTTATTGTCAGGTTCGAACACAAACCTTACGACGTAGATGAAACTGCACCGTTTTGTCTGAAAGAGATCGGAGGAAAAACAAAAAAAAAAAAATGTAAATACCGAATTAAAGAGGGAATTCATTTCATAAACTATACTGGTAAATAAACAATTAAATGTTTTATTTCGAAATAAAATGCCGAATTTAAATCACTTCTCCAAAATCATAAAACAGTCAAACTGTTTTTTAATAATTGGCAGAAGTTCCCATCAATTTGAGGATAAACAGCAGCTAAAAAAAAACAAAACAAAACAAACAAACAAAAAAATAAAAATAAAAACTCCGGATTAGTATCGGTGATATCGTTTCAAATACAGAAACAAACATTTTTTTTTAAATTTTTAATATGCACCGGCTATAAAGTCCGGATCACTTTTACAAATAAAAAAAAAATACACTCGTGAAAAAAAAAAATCGATATTAATTTATTAATAAAAAAATACAATCCTAAAAATGCATGTGATGTTTTGAAATAAGGTTTTACTTACGGGTTGTCGTCTTAAATGGATTATGCCTTTGGTTCAAGATCAAAGTGTAGTATCTGTTCTTCAGATGCTAAAATTCAATTTCTTGTTCTCTGTTAGTGGAAGAGAAATCTTTCACGACTGAGACAAATTTTATTTTTTGTTCCTTTTCTCCACATTAAAAAACGACCCTGGTGTCTAACTCTGTCCCGTGGGGAGGCAATGCAAATAGGTACAAGTTTGACAGGTTGAATTGCTGAAAAAAAAAATACAAGTAAAAACAGGTCAGGTAAACACGTGTGACGTCACATAATTTCGAAGCAATTTGATTGGATGATTTATAAATAGATAATGAAACTGAGTTTTTCTGTGAAATCTTTTTAACTTCCTAGATCATAATAAGCAAAAGATATGTTTTTTTAAAATTCTATTAATTAAAAAGGACTAAAATAATTTTTTAAATGTTTATATATTTTTATCTACTCATATTTATACGATTAAAACTCATATCTTATTGTTGTCTTTATGTTATTTTTATAAGAAAATCGAAAAAATAAATCATAATGATTTTTATAGTTTGACAGTTTGAACGCGTACCCCACAATGTAGATAAAAACGCGCTTTTAGTCGAAGGGAGGCAGTGAAAAAGGGAGCATCTTTGAAGATGGCCGAAGAATAAAAACAAAGAAATGGTCCGAATTAAAGTGCGAATTGATTCTGTAAAAATACCATTAATTAAACATTGAAACAAGAAGGAAAGGGAAAATTGTATGAACGAATTTAATAAAAAGTGAGAAAGAGCTAATTGTATAAAAAATACACGTACTTGACTTTTGTTGATGTAATGTTTTTCTTTTTAATACGGATTTGAGCATTAATCGCAATAGGCGAGTTATTTAAAGGGTTCCCATTATTAAACTGAATTGAGTATGTTTTGAAATAAAATCCCGCAATTAAATCACTTATTAAAACTCATCACAAAACTATGTTGTTTTATTTGTTAATTTGCAATTTCGTATCAGTTTAAACCGCTGCAAAATAAATAAATAAATAAATAAATTAATAAATAAATAAAAAACCTCAATATTTCTATTGGTTATATCGTTTGGAACACCTAAATACAGAATCAATTAAAAAAAGTGTATAAGCACCTGCTATAAAGTCAAGATCGATTTTACAATAAAATACACTAGTGAAAAATAGATATTTCTTATATTAATTAAAAAAAATACTAAAAATTAATGTTAATTTTAACTATATTCTTGCCACGGTTTGCTTTTGCCGAATGGTACGTTTCATGCTAATGGATTCACAGATATATATATATATATATATATATATATATATATATATATATATATATATATATATATATATACAGGCGGAAAAGAAATCTGCACTGCAAATTTTAGCTAAATTTAATGTAACTGTTTAAATAAACTATACCTCATTTGATTGGCCTTTTATTCTTCTATAATTTTAATTGTTCATATTTGACTTTTAATCCATGATCATTCAGGCTTCCAGTAAATGCACTTGTTCTTTGTTTAATTGCAGCCTTATTTTTTTGCCCCCATAAACATAACATGCACATATGCAATAAAAATATACGGCACTCGTCTGCTTTCAATAAAATCCCCCCAATCATCTCCCTTTGATTTTTCATTCTCTCTGTTTCACTTGCTACTTCTCTTGTTGCCAGAGTGGTGAATTAGTAGCAACAGTATTCGCTTTAGCGACGTGGTTGCTATGGAAACTAGTCATAAAAACCTCGCACACGTCCTTACGGTTTTTTACGATTTTGAACACCAGTAAATTCATCATAACTTTTGTTTTACTGAACGAAAATCGAAAATTCTTTTTTCACAATATAGCTGAGAAGGTGATCTATACACTCTTATTAATTTTTGAAATTTGGTCGAAAAATGAGTGAACGGTGAAGCTTTAAAACAACTTTAACTGACTAAAACTGCTACTTAAACATACATCATAACTCCTATAATTTGAACATCTGCTTCATTTAAATTAGAGGATGCTGTTCAAGTTTCGTGATAAAAAATGTGCTACAGTTTACTTTAATTTTCTAAGAATTAAGAAATAGTGAATCAAATTCATTGCTATATGATACTTTAAGTATATATTAAGTTGAGTTTATGATATATTGCAAGTAGGAATTGTTAAATATTATTACCAGGAAAAAAAAACATTGAAAATAAATTAAATCTACTCTTACTTGTTAGGTATTTATTACCTAAGTTATCATCTACAGAAATCATATATTTATGTAAAATACAGTTTTTTTTTAATTTATTAATTGAATGAGTCTCATTGCAGTTTCTATTTTCATCGATTGAGCTCTCCGGCGCTGCCATTGTATTACGTAAGCGATCGCGAAAATCTACAATTTCTTGGTTCTGTAGCTTCTTTATGATTATATCTCTTCGGAGTGTCATTGCTTGCAAAACATAGTTGTCACTTAAATAAGGACTTTTTTCTAGAAATTTTATAACCGTCTCCATAGACTTTTCTGCATCATCCCATGATACTGCTTCATCAGAGTATTCTTAATTATTTAAATTAAGGTCAAGAGAATGGGAGCGATCACGAAAATCTATAATTTCTTGGTTGTGTAGCTTCTTTGTGATTAGAGAAAGTCCGGGTTTAGAAGAAGTTCAAATGAGAGGAAGTCCAAATGAGAGGAAGTCCAACTTTAGAGGAAGTTCAAATTAAAGGAGTTTTACTGATATATATTGAGAAAGAGAGAGAGAGATAGAGAGATAGAGATAGAGAGATAGAGAGAGAGAGAGAGAGAGAGAGAGAAAGAGAGAGAGAGTGAGGGAAGTGTAACGTGAGAGAGAAAGATATCACGACAATGGTGTAAACAAATTACACTTTCCACAATCGATCAATATTATCGCATAAATGCATCTTTGCGCACATGTCATTTGTTTCTTGCCTCTTACTCCGATTTTCATCTTCCACGTGACCTTCTACCGATTTCCTGTGCCCACGTTGAACGCCAAAGCTTCTATTCATGGAAACAAAACAGAAACATAAAAAAGAAAACAACAGCACACATTGTTCACAAGTATACGAAAATATGTGTAGCGGAATGCTTAAGTCGTGATGCGTGCGAGGAAGCGTTGACATGTCCAATCATAATTGATCGCGTCATTGCGTATACAAATTCGACGCATTTAGGCGCGAACTCCCTTCGTAGGCTGAGGGAGCATCCAAATAATTCTGTTATTGAAACATACACATACATTTGTGTAAAGTGCGCCATATCTGAGTCATGATTCAATTTTGTCTCACAATGGTAACAGTAAAACAGACAAGTGCTTCATATATGTATATATATATATATATACATATATATATATATATATATATATATATATATATATATATATATATATATAAGTAATGTGATTTATAATTTAAAAATTTGAAAAAAATTTTTGAATTTAAAAATCAAATTTTAATTAAATTAAAAATCAGTTTCATAAGAAGGAACAACAACAAAGTCAATTATCTGTACGATCGTTTCGGAAATCCGTGCTTTTTATTTGTGGTATACATGAAGTCAGGAGGATTTCTATTGAATTTAAAAGACACCAAAAATAAATTTGAATTGGTTTATTTTTGGTGTCTTTTAAATTCAATAGAAATCCTCCTAAATTTGCTGATGAGGAGACTGTGCTTACCAAAAAAACTATGTATAATTGTGCTACGTGACTTCATGTATACCACAAATAAAAAGCACGGATTTCCGAAACGATCGTACGGATAATTGACTTTGTTGTTGTTCCTTCTTATGAAACTGATTTTTAATTTAATTAAAATTTGATTTTTAAATTAAAAAAATTTTTTTTTAATTTTAAAATTATAAATCATATTACTTAATATTGAATTAGCTCTAGGACATTTAACTATCGAGCTTATTATATATCTAAATTACAACGAGCATTTCCTGTATTTTAATTAAACTAGTAATTGCACTATTACATTAAAATACACTTAGCTCTTTAGAGTATTATTCTAATCTCCTTTAAATTTATATATATATATATATATATATATATATATATATTAATATATATACACACGCACACACACACACACACACACACACACACACACATATATATATCAAGGATGAGAGTTCATATAGAGACGTTGTTTTAATTTGAATAAAATAAAATACGCATCAAGTGCGCTTGGTTGGTTGGTTGTTTTTGTTTTACGGCATCTCAACCCTTTTCAGGTTATTTAATGCCGAATCCAAAGATTATGAAGAAATTTTTTTTAATAGAATATATTTGTTGTTTTCACGTCGGTTTCTATTTAACCCATAGTTGGGACCCTAACAGGTACTACCACTCCGGGTCAGAGTGAACCTGGGTACAATGACAATTAAAGGGTGGCTCCACACTCCCCAAAGCCCACAAGCTGGGGCCTCACCACTGGATATAGTTTAAGGTCATATCCAGGACCTCAAGTGCGCTTGAAAGCCAAAATCACAACGTAATATTAGGGAAATAAACAAATATTTTATTAGTTTGAATTTTATCACAAATATATTTCAGAGGTATACTCCATCTTCAGTATGTTGTTTTGTTTCTGTTGTTTTTTTCTTCTTCCTTGCCATGTTATAAATTTGGAGAAAGATGTCTGTTTATAAAGAGCCGCGCCTTGTTTCTAGTAGTTGTATTTTGAAATGTTTGAACTGTGCGTAGGCAACGCGATAATAACGTCAAATTAAAACAACGTTTCTATATGAACTCTCATCCTTGACGTTATTCTCGCGTTGCCTACGCACAGTTCAAACATTTCAAAATACAACCGCTAGATACAACGAATAAATAAATATTAATCCGAACTCTTCAAAATCATTTGGTATATACATACACGCATATATACAGGGTGGCACGATAAAACATGACAATTGCGAGCACCCTCAAAATGCATCGCTGGATTGCCACTAATAAAAGGGACGTACACAGGATGTTGAAAACAAACTTTACTGTTATTTAAAATGAGGGCAACATCAAGCCACCTCACATTTTTGAAGTCGGCTTAAAAGTCAACACCAAAGTGTACCTGGATGTGCTAAAAGTCTGGTGATCCCCCGGTGCCATGAAGTTGCCGCTGGCAAACCCTGTGTGTGGAAGTAGGACTTTGTGCTACAACTTTGTATCCTTTTGTTCCTGCTCCCACCTCTTTCCCAGACCTGATCCCGCTGAAATACTTCATTTGGTCATATGTGGAGAACATCACCAACATAACCTCCCGCAACACCAAAACCAGCTTGATCGCCGCCATCCGCTGCGTATTCGCCAAGCTTCCACTGGCGCTATATGGAAAAGGTTGCTTCCAGTTCCGGACCCGTATCGACACGGCGGTTACATTGAATTGATGTTAGCTCTACTACATAATCAAATTACCTGAATTGATTTTTTTGTCGATAACGCTGTATTGTTGTATTTAGGGCGACAACTTTATCGTTCTACCCTGTATATATGATTACCAATCCTTGACAGAAGCTTGCCATCTCCTCAGGTTGATGTTGGGTGCCCATGTGCACGTAGATGACTCTTCAGTCCAATTATATTCTTGCATAATCTTTTCCAGATGTGGTTGGGGAACTTGCCAGTATTTGGTAGTGCTTATAGAGAGACTATATGTTCCTTTTACTGTCTATACGTCACATTTACAGACCAATCAAATAGCACCACAATACCTGTGCGATCTGGGCGGCAGCATATTCTCATAAAAGTATTGGTCGAGTCTTAGCTGGTGTGACTTCACGTGCGCCACAATGCCAGCTTTAAACAGATTAAATCTGCCAAAATTTGCACATTCAGTTCTTGTTGAAAGTCAGCAGGAACTGCAGATTCATCTTGCTTTGTGAGAGCGCATTCTTAACATGCTTCTTATCAAACTTTCTGCATATTTCAATTGTTACTTAGCACCACTTGTATCAATCAAAAGTTTGAATTTTTCAGCTATTCACATTAAATGCCCATCAACGTCAGGGTATTACTCTGTGCACTCTTAAACCTTGTTTAAAGTGTGTACCAATGTCTCTTT
>NC_136497.1:147875358-147924406 GCF_053919585.1 Euprymna scolopes | reverse complement strand
ACTGTAATTTTATTTAATATTATCGTCCTTACTTTTGTATCATTTAAAAGAAGAAGCTTCAAATATAATGCTAATATATTTATTTATTTTTTACAGCTTACAAAAATAATGAAAACGCGAGACAAAAATCGTGTTTGCATTATCGACGCTTTAAAACAACATTCCTATGTAATGACGTTTTCTATGCCGTTGACACACCCATGTTTTAAAAATCTCGTAAAAATCAAATAGTAGTCATATTTTCCTGAAAATTTCTATATTTATTCATTATTAACTGAAATTACAAAATAAAAGTAGGTTTCGTTAATTATATTGGAGGATTTTTTTAGGTGTTCTACCCCCTAATATTTCATGTTACGAAAACTAAAAAAAATAAATGTAGGTCGATAAAAATTTCAACATTTTTTAAAGCTGAAAAGATCAAATAATTAAAATATATATAAAATCCCGTCATTTTTTTGACTTACCTTAATTTGTAAATAAAATTGGACATGAAATCATTATTATTATATTAAAAAATAAAATAAACAATTTTCTTGATTTTTTTCTCTCGGTAAGATAATTATTTGAATTACAACAAAAAATTATTTGAATTACAACAAAAAATTATTTGAATTACAACAAAAAATTATTTGAATTACAACAAAAAATTATTTGAATTACAACAAAAAATTATTTGAATTACAACAAAAAAACAGAATGCTAAAAAATTATTATTTTTAAATTCAATTAAAATATTTCGCGATATGAAGTTTAAACAGCTTTTTTTTATATAACAGGTTTCCAATGAAAAAAATATATTCATATAATAGAATATATGACTCTTGAAATCATAAAACCTGTAAAAACCAAATTGACTAAAAAAAATCGTTTGGATTGGATTATTTAAAATGCAGAGGTGATAATCAAATTTTCCGCCTTTTCCAAAAATATACGGACGCCTGTAAGCAGCAATATCTTTAGATACATGTATCAACAGAACAGATTAAAATTAATTGATCGTCTGTGTAGTGCGTTATTTAAAATCTGTTTGCTTTATAAAAGGTAAGTCTTATATTGTTTTTCATCCATTTTTTATTGTAAATTCATAAATTTCTGCATAAAAAGTCTTCCATAGAAATTGACCAAAACACACGAAATGATGACGTCACTACCTATTGTCTATAATGATGACGTTTTACACAACGGTTTGAGGATACCTACAAAAAGTTGTATCTGCGAAGAAAAACCAACTATTATTTAGCAGTCATTTATCTCAATGGAAAAGAAAAATTAAGAAAAAAATCTATTAAGGTGTAAACTTTGTTTTTTCTTAATTTTCTAATAAAATTGAATTGAAATACTTTTCTTTAACCAAACCTCTAACATGTATCTAAAATCGAAATTATTTAAATTATTAAAATTTAAATTGTTCTCTCTTTTATAACTGTTTTTCTCCGCCTCCCTCTTTTAACTCTTTTTCTCTTTCTTGCTTATTATTTTTTTTCCTTTCTTAGTATTTTTTCTGTTTCACTGCTATTCAATTCGGTGAAGAAATAGTTTAATGATATGTCCGCGTAGTCCGATTTCTGGTGTTGGGAAAAATAAAACGTTCTGAGGTATATCATAATGACCATTTAGGCCAAATTCAGGTCAACGCACAATCGTCGGTGATCAAGCGAGAAAATGTCAGATATCATAGAGAGAATTCGATAAATCCTACATCACTCGAGTAGTCAGTTTTTAAATTCTTCCAATATTCTGGATATATAGTATTCGATATGAGGGAAGAGGCATGGATATCATGCTTTCTTTTAAATCTTTGCTGTAAATAAACGTCGACAGTTTCGCTGGGATGTAAGGTTCTTGCCTCAAATTGCTCTCAAGCAGTGGTGGGGTCGATAGCGAACGCCTTGTATAATACTGCCTTGATCCTTTCATAATCCTGTTTTCCCTCAGGCCAAACTGTTGCTATACCGCGAAACCCCAGCCGGACAGACGTAGAGTAATCACGTGTTCAATGCTCTTCACACTAGACAACAGGCAATACAGTTTCACCTTCTCCACCCAGTCAAGTACCGGGGTCGAACAGTCGAATTCTGGTATTAATTTAAGGTCACTACCATCTATGGTAGCACATCTAAGACAGTAAACGACCAAGCTCTCTCCAATTCTCTCTCCTCTGATCTTGAGCACATAGTACAATGGGGAAAGGAGTGGCTGGTTACTTTTAATGAATGTAAAACCAAGCTTCTCTCTTTACATCATCAACATTCTAATCCACATTTGTCATCAATTGAAATGAATGGCTCTCGTCTTGAGGAGGCCTCAAGTTTTGACAAGCTTCTGGGCTTGACCATTACTCCTGATCTTAAATGGAACACGTATATCAAATCTGTTGCCAAGGCCGCTGGAAAAATGGTGGGATCTTGCTATCGATCCGGTAGATATCTCACTGCTGATGCAATTCTCTATCTATATAAGAGCCAGGTACGTCCAAGGATGGAATACTGTTGCCACATCTGGGCCGGAGCTGCTAGAAAGGACTTGTCCTGCCTTGATAGAGTTCAAAATAAACTTCGTAGCCTCGTAGGAGATGTCTTTTTCTCCTCCTTGCAACCTCTATCTCACAGAAGAGATGTTGCGAGTTTGTCTCTGATGTATCGTTATTTTCATGGAAAGTGTTCGACTGAGCTTCAATCTATGGTCCCCTCTCGCCAAACTTTCACAAGAAACACTCGTCTAGCTGTAAACACTATCAATAATTTCCCCCACTCTTTATCTGTGCCTAAACCTAAACGTAGATTCCATGAACAAAGCTTCTTTCTTAGAACTGCACGCCTGTGGAATTGTCTTCCGTTTTCCTGCTTTTCAGCTGACTACAATATGGTTGTGTTCAAGTCTAAAGTAAATAAGTTCTTGATGAGCCGTTCCATATAAGTTATCAAATTTACCAAATTTTCATTACTAATGATTACTATATTGACCAATTTCTACTGTACACTCTTTAACCCTTATCCTTGAGTGGCCTCTTGGCCTTGATAATGTGGTGATGCCTATGTAAAAAAAAAAAAAAAAGGTCGAACTTGTCCCCAAAAATGGGCTACTATTTAGGACCATGCCTAGTAAAGATTAACAAGATGTCTATTTACGTTAACTTCTACCTTTTGCATATAAGTACAGTCAGGGAAGTAGTTAGCAAGAAGGGAATTCCAAGGCTTTGCTATTCAGGGAAGACACTATTAGAGTAGAAATCTTTCTCGAATTAAGGGACATCAAGATTCGCAAAACTATCAGCAATGCAAAATTGTTCTTTTTATTGCTCATTTTGTTTCTCGTTCGGAATTAGGCAGAGTTACCATATGCCTGTATATTTTTCTTTCTTTGTACGTGAGCGTAAAAACGTATCAGGTTATGAGCAACATTAAGAGCAAACTTCTTTCAAAATTTTGTCGACTCATCTTGGTGATGTGTTGTCTGTAGACCTCATCGAATAAAAATCCGTCTCTTGCTAATGCCCTTCATGCGTCGTTTCTCAATTTGGCTCATTTGTTTTGTGTTCTAAGAGGTACTGATATATCCATAAGGTGCAACAGAAATTCCTCAGTCCTGTCCCTGCTGTTTCACCAATCTGATACTACGTGAACCTATGACAATCTAATTCGTGGGATGCCGATTTAATTAAATCACGATTCATAGCAGTTTTTCTTCTCGTCGTATCTGAGACACGGTGTGCTAACGAGTCGTGCATGCAAAGGCTTGGAACTGTAAGGTCACTCCTACCAAGTTGAGGCAAAATACACAGACAATAAATGGAACTTCTGCAGTCATATATGCATTTAGCCTTAAAAAGACATTTTAAAATGATCAAGGGGCGAGAGGATACAACAGTTGGTTTGCATGAAATATACAAGACGTGTTAAAAGTCGTGTACATGCTGGCAATATATTTTTATATACATATTTATCCTTATTAGATCACAAGTTATTTCGGCGATATATGAAGGGGTTTTAATTACAAAACGAAAGTCGGTTCTTTTTTTTTGTTATTTTGCAGATGGTGGCATCAAGTAATGCAAATGATGTAGTTCTCTGATATCCCTCCATGTGGTTTTCTAGAGGAGAAAGCAGTCGTCTAGGTATCTTTTCCAAGATTTTATTTCTGCTCTATCCATTAATAAAGAATCTCTTCTACGAAGGCGAGTGTAAGGGTCGCATACATTGGTGTCATTTTAGTACCCATTGCTGTGCCTAGTATTTGGATGTAATTGTCATTATTGAATTGGAAGGAGTTGTTGTTGAGGATTATGTCAATCACGAATTGTTTAGTGAATCTGGGGTGTAAAGTCTGTGTATGTTTGTCAATCCAATATGACAAACATACACAGACATGTATGTTTGTCAATCTAATTGACAATCCAAAATCTATACCCAAAAATAAACTTCACCCTAGAAGAAAGCCCCACAGACCTACCTTTCCTAGACATCCTAGTAACAATCAAAAACAACAACATAATTACAGACATCTACAACAAACCCACAGACACTCAACAATACCTCTTCTTCAAAAGCCACCATCCTAAAAACTGTCTTAAATCAATACCCTACAACCCTAGCACGTAGAGTATGCACCATAGTAACAGACAGATACCTCCGTTCTACTAAACTGAATGAACTGCAAATAACACTATGGAAAAGAGGATATCCACTACCACTAATACAGAAAGGTATTGAACTGGCTGAAAAAAATTCCAATAGACCAACTAAGAATCCCAAAAGAACACAACAAAGAACAAATTTTAGCATACGTCTCCACACACAACACAAACAACCCAGAACTATTTACACAGATAACAAAAAACTTTATCCTTCTCAGTCAGAACGAAAACAAAACAACATACTTAAAACAACAAAAATAATAAAAAGCAAACGCCAACTCAAAACACATCCTAGCTTCCTCAAAACACATTCCACACACTAAAAAAGGGTTACAAAATGCAACTAACCGCGATGTGGAGTTGTGACATAATAATAGAAAGAAACACATACACATTCAAAAACCCAACGCAAACATTTAAAAGAAAAAATGGATCTAAATTGCACCTCCAGAAATGTAGTATATGGACTAAGGTGCACAGCATGCGACAAATCCTACATAGGTGCCATCAAAAACTTCAGCAATAGAGCGGCCTTACATAAGAGCAACATCAAAATTGCAGATAACAGACACCTCTATGTTTCAAAACACGTACACACATGCAGTGGAAATAGCTTCAAAATAATGCCAATCTTCCAAACAGACAATTATTTTTATTTACTTACACAGGAAAAATGTTCATAAAAAGATTCACTCCCGGACTAAACAGAGCCCAATATCAACACACAAAAACATGAAATGCAAGGCACACTCGCATGCACATACATATACATATACACACCCACACATTAATCAGAACCGACACAATAAAACACACACACACAACACCCCTGTCTCTAATACAACGCATTGAACAATATCAACCTTACTTTATCTCGAAACCAGCAATACTAGGAAACACCTAGAACCATGGTGTTCCAACACCTCGCCCCCTACCTTCTGTCAGTGGAGGAGAAATCCTTCATGACCGAGATAACTATCATCCTTCCTCCCATACCTGTACCCCCCCAAGTGCCCCCTCCCCTCTGGGGAGCTAGACCTTCCCCACACTAAAAACCGATCCTTGATCTGGTCATACCCACATGGGGGAGACAAAAAAATCCCCTACGTATAAATACACCTCTTTATCTAAACGAACATAATATTAAGAATGTCCGAATAGTCTAAGACTGAAACGAAAAATCACAATACTAAAATCTAAGAATCCAAAATATAAATATCAAAATTGAATGGAAACACCCCTATCCTTGTTTCAGAGGAGCTGGTTCCACCCTCCTCACACACACACACATTGGAAACGACCTTGGATCAAAGTTGCCTTCGTAGGAAAGCAAATAACTTTATAATACTATAAAACAGAACACACATTCTACGGACCAATATAAGAAAACACACACACACACATACACACAAAAAAATACACACACACACACACTACGCACCCAGTTGACCAAGTACCAACGTGTCTCTCACCTCCACTCAAGTAAGAGTAAAAAAAGGGGAAAAAAAGAGAAAAAAAAGAAAGATAAGTAGAAACACAAGAAGAGATAGAGGGAGTCAGAGAGAGAGAGAGAGAGAGAGAGAGAAAGAGAGCGAAAGAAACAAAAGACAGCAGTAACCACGGTCCGACCCTAACGAACCAGTAATAAGAATTGAACATACGAATGAAAAGTAGAATCATTTACTCCTGTTTCCACCGCTCGGAAATATTTCAAATGAACTACGAAAATTCTCTTTTACATTTAAAACACATCTTAAGTATATTCTAAATAGTTTGTATTTTGAATACTTTCTGAAGAGGACGCTTCACAGAACGTCTGAAACGCGTTAAAAACGATTTCAATGATTTACAAACATTATTACAATGATAATTTTTAATGAAAAACCAAAACACGAAATAATAAAATAATGTTAAAAAATACTAATTGTTAGTGACCCCCCTCATTTAAATATGTATATATATATATATATATATATATATATATATATATATATATATATATATATATATATATATATATATATATAGCGTGTCAGGGGGCGATAAGAAAATAAATAAAGTGCTCGATCAGGGATGTGAGAGCTGAAGATTTTGTAATCATGCCCATATTCTTTATATATATATATATATATATATATATATATATATATATATATATATATACTTCATTTACTCACACAAATTTAATATACGAAAGTATAGATTTATGCGTAAACTTTAAGTATTTACTTCAAAAGTGCTCAATACGTAGGTAGAGCTAGTTAGTAATTTATAAAATATATATGGCGATTAAGCTACACTGAATATTCTGCGTTTCATCCACTGTAGGATTCGTGAGGCTTATGCGAATATTCAGTGTAGCTTAATCGTCATATATATTTTATAAATTACTATATATATATATATATATATATATATATATATATATATATATATATATATATATATATATATATGGGATGGGGCGTCTGCTACTAATTTCTCCCTCCTGGATAGGATTCAAAAGAGAATCGCCAACCTGATAGCTCCTGAACTGTCATCTAAGCTTAAGCTATTGTTGTCATATTTGTGTGGTGTATCTGCTACTAGTCTCTCACTCCTACATAAGGTTCAAAAGAGAGTCGCCAACCTAATAGGCCCTGAACTGTCATCTAAGCATCAGCCTCTGTCCCATCTACGAAATGTTTCATCCCTCTGCTTCTTCTACAAGTATTTTAATGGCGAATGCTCTGAGTAACTACAAGCACTGGTACTCCCTCGACGTAAATACCTCCGTCAAACCCGACAAGCAGTTAAATCACACCCCTACACAGTAGAGATCCCTAGGTGTAAGAAAACCTTCTCCTCCAATAGTTTCTTCCCCGGAATTGCTTTCCCAATGTACTGACATTCAGAAGTTCAAATGTAGTTTGTGAACATGCAGGTCATCTCCCTTCATAATGTCCCTACAATTTATAGTAGCCCCCTACATCAAAGTGGCACTGTGACTTGTTTGGGGTGAAAGTTAAAAAAAAAAAAAAAAACTTGATTTAAATGAACGAAAACATGTATTTTCCACTTATTGGTTTCAAATAAGTTAAAGATTTCACGGAAAGCCCCAGTACTATTTATAAATAAACCAATCAAATTGCTTCAAAATTGTCTGACGTCACACCTTTTTTCACTAACTTTGTTTCACTTTTAGCAACTTTTCCAGCAATTCAACAACTCAAACGTTTTTCTTCTTGAAGTTAAAAAAAACATTTACAAAAGATAAATTGTAAGTAAAATCTTATTTCCAAATATTACATTATTTTTTAAATTATATTTTTTTCACAATAGAAACAATATTGATTCATCTTTTTGTATCTTTTGTTTTAATATGGAAAGAAAAAAATACGGTTCAAAATTGAGGTCATTTCGTTTTTTGTCGATATATTTACTTTTTTTTTTTAGTTTTTGGTTTGTTTGTTTTTTTTTACATTTTCTTTCATTTTATTTTTCCAAAAGGAAAGGAGGACGATTATAATAAAAGAAATTAAACCCCTTTTTTACGATAATATTTTATTGTAAAATGGTTCCAGACTTAAATATATATATATATATATATATATATATATATATATATATATATATATATATATATATATATATATATATATATATATATATTATACACCATTGTTTAAATGCTATTTGTTTTTACTTTCTTTCCAACTCAATAGTCACCGTTTAAAATGACGACTTAAAAAGTTTTGGGGAATGCTGAAAACGAATATCACATTTAAATTTTGAGGCAGATCAGCAGTTTTTTAGATATTAAGATTATATACAATGTAATCCATTGTGTTTTCACTGGTGGCCATGTGTCTTCCCAACTGAACTAGTACTAATGTGTGCATGCGTGTTATGAAACACCTCCCCCTCCCTATGTTAAGAATGGCGAATGTCACTTACATTTATTAAGTCCTACATCGGATAAAATGTCAATATATCTAGAAAACTGCCCCGAATTTGAATGTGATATTCGTTTTCAGCATACTTGAAAATCCATAAAAGTCGCCAATTAAAGGTGAGTGTTAAGTTGGAAAGAAAGTAAAAAATAACCTTTGGAATTCACTTTACTTGAATCTTTTGTTTTTTTTTTTCATCTGGATAAAATATAAGATGAAATTCCTAAGTTTGTTTAGGTCCTTATATGCACTTATGTTACCGTACTAATTTTCAGGTTAAATTTAAGTTTATGATATGTTTCTATTTTATTAAATTGCTAGGTGAAAGTACAGAATAATTACAAAACGCCCTCCGTGTTAAGAATGTTTTTTTAAATAATAACTTGGGGGGGGGGTCGTCAGGGGGGGGGGGTAGTTACAAATCGGTTTCAATTCCAAACTTCTGCTAAAGAATAAAAATAAGGACGTCGTGGTTTAAATTATTTTTTAGAAGTCATTTAATTTCGGAATTTGTTTCTCTCTCTCTCTCTCTCACTCTCTCTCTCTCTCTCTCCCTCCGTATATATATATATATATGTATATATATATATATATAAGACGAAATAAAGACGAAACGTTGATGAACACATAATACGATTTGTTCCTTTTTATTTCTCTATTTTGTGGGAATACTATTATTTTCATCATATATATATATAGTCACCGCGTATATATACTTTCACTTAAATTGTTGTATATGGACCATTTCGATTAATACCCAATATATATATATATATATATATATATATATATAAATTAAAATACTTCAGCAAAGGTCAAGTACGTGTCGCTATTTCAAGCAATTCGTTCATACACAGATATTTTCTTCCTTCCTTTTTTTTTATCTTTAGCGTTTAATAGGATTATTTTTATAGTATACTCCTGTCTCTTGTTTGGATCGTTTACGTTTTTTTTTGTTTTCCATTCACCTTTTTCTGATATTTTCTTTGTCATTCCCCCCCCCTCCCACGTAAAAGTAATCTGGTTTTCATGTACATCGTAAGGTCTGAGTTCGAGTCGGACAACCAGTAAAAAAAATTGCTGCGATTTATTTTTTTGTTTTCCTTTTTTTAGTTTGATAAAATTTACATGATTAAACCAATACAGAAGCTACCTTAAAAACTTGTTTTCAAGGAGTTTTCAAGTGTGCTGAAAACGAATATCGCATTTAAAATTAGGGCTGGCAACTAATTTTCAGGATATTGCAAAAATACTAGTAGTGATATAATGTAGCGACCATATTTGTTTATGATATCGCCACTTGGACGTAAGGGGCTACTATTTGGGGCTTTGTCTAGGAAAGATTTAACAAGATATTTGTTTATGTTACATTTAAACTTCTGCATATCAGTACATCCACGGAAGCAGGAAGCAAGGAGGGAATTCCAAAGTCTAGCTGTTCGAGGGAAGAAACTATTAGAATAGAAAGCTTTCTGGCATTTAAGGACATAACATAAAGAAGCTGACATGTGAACGAGTCGCGCATGCGCAGTCGTGAAACAGTGAAAAACAGATAAATGTCTGATGATACGCAAGTACCAATTTTTCAATCTGGACCTTTCGTAGCCCTTTTTCCCGTCCCCCCGATGAAAACGGATTAGAAAGCTTTCCACATATCTGAACACCCTATATACCAAATTTAAAGTATGTAGATAAAAATTCGTGGAGTATATAGGTTGAGAGGTGTCCTCACATATACACACACGCATTCTCATATTTATAGATTATAAAACTGTATTTTCCGTGAAATCTTTTCAATTTACAAGAAGATAATAAGCGAAAGTGTTTTTTTTCTAAGAGAAATAAGTATTTTTATGTTTAACTTATCTTACAATTAAAACAAAGGTTATATTGTTATTTTCGATGAGTCTTTGTCGTATACATGTAATCGCTACGAGGTCATTATATATATATATATATATATATATATATATATATATATATATATATATATATATATATATTTACTATAATAATTAAATACCTACAGACACTAGTGTTTCATCCTTTCGGGAATCTTCAGTGCAGGGTGTCACGATTGACACCAGTCTACAGATTCGAACTCGGCAACACGAGCCATCCCTGGCTCGATTAGCAAAGACCGTATCCGTTCGGCTACCGTTAACCGTGTGAAATAACGTTGAATTTAAACATTTTAATTTTAAATGTTCTTTACGTCAGGCAGACAGTGATCAAATCGTTATACGATGATCTATGCATAAGAGCTAAATTCACCGATTTAATTCAACTGAAGTGTTCAACGATAAGAAACGAGTTTCTTAAAGGGGCTGTTATGATTATTTTTTTACTATAAAAATAATAATAATAATAATAATATATATATATATATTATACATATATATATATATATATATTACTATAATAATATATATATATATTTTTACTATAATATGCATATATATTACTATAATAATAATATAATATATATTATAATAATAATATGTATATATATTTTTATTATTATAATATGTACATATATATATATATATATATATATATATATATATATATATATTACTCATGTTCACGAGTTCTGGATATGACCTTAAACTATATCCGATGGTGAGGTCCCAGCTTGTGGGCTTTGGGGAGTGTGTAGCCACCTCTTAATTGCCATTGCTCCCAGGTCCACTCTGATCCGGAGTGGTAGTATCTATTAGGGTCCCAACTATGGATTAAATAGAAACTGATTTGAAAAAAGAAAACAAATATATTCTATTAAAAAATTTTTCTTCCAGATCACTGGATTCATCATTAAATAACCTGAAAAGGGTTGATATGCCGTAAAACAAAAACAACCAACCACAACAACAATCACCCCTTAAAAAGCATATCGCCACTTGGACATAAGCGGCTACTATTTGGGGCCATGTTTAGGAAAGATTAACAAAATATTTGTTTACGTTACATTTAAACTTCTGCATAGCAGTACAGCCAGGGAAGCAGGCAGCAGGAAGGGAATTCCAAAATCTAGCTGTTCGAGGGAAGAAATTATCAGAATACAAAGCTTTCTGAAATTTAGGGACATCAACAGTGAAGGGGTGAGATTTTGTTGCTAGTTATGTGTCTTAGCTTTCAGTCAACAATTTTCCTGGAGATTTCATCTGTTTTCATCGGTGCCATCTTTTGTATCATGTCAATATCCTATTTGATTAGAATTGCTTATAGTCTTTTCTATTGTTTTAGAAATTGTTTCGAATACTTGTTGACATGATTATAGTTTGCTATATGTTCCATATATTCTTAAGCTTTCTGTAATTGCTGTGTGTGTTTTTTCATGTCACACAGGGATGACACAGTCTACTATTTTGTAAGCTTTTGAGTTGTTGACTATAAAACCAAATGAGAAAATATTTAGCTGCTATGTAATTTCTTAATTAAATTGATATGTGGTAATGCTTAATTGAATAACTTTTACTATTTCTCGGAATTATTAAAAAGGGGAATAACTCTGTCTAAGCTGTTTATACTTGAATAATTTTGCGACATGATTAATACAATTTGACTGCTGTATAATGGAGTAATTAAACGACAAATAAATCTAATTAATCTATTATGGGATTTCTATCCGTCTTGTTTTCCTTGGGTTCGTGTGATGTTCTTTCTGTTTTATTCTTTTTCAACTTACCTGTGATTGGTCAGCATCACCTGGTTATGTGAGTTAGACTCAACGATTATCCTGAAGAATTCAGTTGTTTTCATTAGTGTATGGTGTCAGTCTTTCCTTTGATCAGAATTTCTTCTAGTTTTGGGGGGGGGGGGGTTCATAGTTTTTGAAACTCACAGTATTAATGCGGGTGTCCCTCAGGGGTCCATCCTGGGCCCAACTCTTTTCCTGATCTACATTAATGATCTTCCAAATCACAACCTTACATCATTTGTAGACATTTATGCTGACGACACTACCATTTATGGTAGCACATCTAAGATAGTAAACGACCAAGTTCTCTCCAATTCGCTCTCCTCTGATCTTGAGCACGTAGTACAATGGGGAAAGGAGTAGCTGGTTACTTTTAATGCATCTAAAACCAAGCTTCTCTTTTTACATCATCAACATTCTGATCCACATCTGGCATCAATTCAAATGAATGGCTCTCGTCTTCAGGAGGCCTCAGGTTTTCTGGGCTTGACCATTACTCCTGATCTTAAATGGAACACGTACATCAAATCTGTTGCCAAGGCCGCTGGAAAAATGGTGGGATCTTTCTATCGATCCGGTAGATATCTCACTGCTGATGCTATTCTCTATCTATATAAGAGCCAGATACGTCCAAGGATGGAATACTGTTGCCACATCTGGGCAGGAGCTGCTAGAAAGGACTTGTCCTGCCTTGATATAGTTCAAAATAGACTTCGTAGCCTCGTAGGAGATGTCCTTTTCTCCTCCTTGCAACCTCTATCTCACAGAAGAGATGTTGCGAGTTTGTCTCTGATGTATCGTTATTTTCATAGAAAGTGTTCGACTGAGCTTCAATCTATGGTCCCCCCTCGCCAAACTTTCACAAGAAACACTCGTCTAGCTGTAAACACTATCAATAATTCCCCCCACTCTTTATCTGTGCCTAAACCTAAACGTAGATTCCATGAACAAAGCTTCTTTCTTAGAACTGCACGCCTGTGGAATTGTCTTCCGTTTTCCTGCTTTCCGGCTGACTACAATATGATTGTGTTCAAGTCTAACGTAAATAAGTTCTTGATGAGCCGTTCCATATGTTATCAAATTTACCAAATTTTCATTACTAATGATTACTATATTGTCCAATTTCTACTGTACACTCTTTAACCCTTATCCTTGAGTGGCCTCTTGGCCTTGATAATGTGGTGATGCCTATGTAAAAAAAACTGTTGAAAATGCTATTCATATTATTGGCATGACTATAGTTTGTTTTCTGTTCCATATACCATTAAGCTCTTTGAATTTGCTTCGTTTTCTGCTGCTTTCATATTCACGTTGGGACAGTGTAATCTACTATATGGCAGGTCTTTTTCTTGTTGAGTTTTAAGCAAATCAAATAAGTGGAATAAATCTTTTTTATTAATTTTTTTTTTTTTACTCATATTCACCCCTAATAAGGCATATCGCCACTTGAACATAACAGCAATTTAGGACCATGCTTAGAAAAGATTAACAAGATGTTTATTTACATTACATTTGCATATAAATAAAGTGAGGAAAGCAGGTAAGCAGGAAGGAGATTCTAAATCTAGCTGTTCAAAGGAAGAAACTATTAGAGTAGAAAGCTTTTTGGTATTTAGGGACCTCAACAGTGAAGGGGTGTGATTTTGTTGCTAAGTGGGTTTGTCGAAAATATGTACATCAAGGGGGCACAAGTGCAACAAGTTCATCAGATTCCATTAAAATACTTGTAAACAGGCACATTACAGCGATGGGATAGGAGTTGAAGATTCGTTGACAAAGACTCTTTGGGGGGGGCCTATCGAAGAGGGAGAAACGTGGTAGATGCACCAGTTCAGTTGTGGCAACAATACTCTATGCATGGGCGAATATCGCCACTTGGACATAACAGCCTACTATTTAGGACCATGCCTAGAAAAGATTAACAATATGTTTATTTACATTACATTTATTTATTTATTTATTCATTTTTACTCACATGCTCTCTGGCACTGAAGGACATCAACAGTGAAGGAGTGAGATTTTGTTGCTAAGCGGGTTTGCCAGAGATATATACGTATATGGGGATACAAGTGAAACGGGTTCATCAGAACACATTCCATTAAAATATTTGTAAAACAGGCACAGTGATGCAACATTGCGGTGATGAGACAGGGGCTGGAGCTTAGTTGATGAAGTGGGACGGATTTGATTGACAACTCTTTTTTGGACTTTATCTAATAGGGAGAGACAAGTGGTAGATGCACCAGCCCAGATGTGGCAACAATACTTTATGCATGGGCGAATGGTGGCTTTGTAGAGGTACAGGTGTAGCAGAAACAAATGGAACTTTTTTCTTTCGCAAGTCAATGCCTCTCCCCTGTGTATTTGGCCACATACTGACCAATCAGGGGTGCAGTGCATTGATCCTTTCTCTCCCCTTAGAAAATCAGACAGCTTCCAGTTTGAAGGAAAAAAACTCTTTCTTATCGAGAGATACGCCAAGCGGATCGGACACTTTTCTTCGCTCTCTCTCCACCTCTGTGTTATTTCATCCAGTATCGATAATTCCCACTGGGAATAACTACCGCGATAGCACCAGGTAGCCATATGACGCTTCAGGTCTCCACTCGATTTACAGACCAGAGAGTAAACAGAACATCTGTGCCCTGCAAAGTTTCCCCCATCAAAGAAAGATTGATCTCCATGTGAACGCTTGTGGCTAGCTAGGCCAGCCCTGGATAAAATCATTTTACCACATAAATCACAGGTGTGGTTCTGCATGAAATCCTCTGACAGACCTGATATATCTGACAGATTTTTTTTCCTGATATCATGCTTCATTTTTGCATGCTCATATTTTTTCTTCTCAAAACTATCACACAGCCATGATAGACTAAGGAGCGCCACTTTTTACGATCATTGGAAGCACTTTCCCAACTGAACACGTCACTACCAAGAGCTTTATGATTATCTTTGATATTATCCTTAAAGCGTTTCCTCGGTTTATGTTGTGGACGCTTTCCTTGTGTAATTTCACCATAGAACAGGCGCTTTGGCATTTTATCGTCGTCCATCCTTGTCAGATGTCCAACCCACCTCATCTGGTTGCGTATAATCAACTTCTCGATACAAGGTATATCAGCCCGCATAAGAACATCCACATCAGATATAAAAGTGGTCCATCTGATGCCCAGAATGTGTCTCAGTAATTTCTGGTGCACTCTCTCCATGACTTTTATGTGTCTACCATAAGTTGTCCAGGCCTCAGAAGTGTAAAGCAGGGATGGTAAAATACAAGATTGATAGACACTGATCTTTGTATGAATAGTTATACCCCTGTCAGACCATACTCGCTTCTCTAAGCCACCAAAAGCCTTAGTGGCACGCTGTATCCTATAGTTGACCTCAGCATCCAGGGTTCCATCTCTGGCGAGAGTACTACACAAATACACAAATGTGTCAATCACGGTAAGTCTCTGGTTGTTGACAAAAATATTTGGTTCCACCGGGTGGAGGTGTGAATATGACTTTAGTCTTCTTAAGACTAATACTAGGCCCAAAAGATGCACAGGCCCCCGAAAACAGATCCCTGCATATCCCTCTCACCATGAGCCACGAGATCGGCGTCATCCGCATAAAGCAATTCACGAACCAGGTGCTGAAAGGTCCTTGTAGAAGCATGAAAACGACGAAGATCAAAGACTCTACCTGTGGTCCTGAAACACAAACAAACACCTAGAGAATATTCCCTAAAGGCATACGATAACAAAGTTGCAAAATAAATTGAAAAAAGTGTAGGTGCTAGGATATCACCCTGTTTCACACCATTGTCAACCAATGTGGGTTCCGACAGGCATCCGTTGAAGTTCAGTCGAGCCTTCATATTAGTGTGGAGCTCCCTGAGTTATCGTAGAAATTGAGGTGGGCATCCCAACTTCCCCAGAATTATCCATAGAGCACTTCTGTTCACCATATCAAAATACGTTGCCAACTGCTTCCAACAAACGTATCCCACGATAACTTCCACAGTCGGTCCTGGGCCCCTTTCCCTTGTACAGTGATATAAGAATTGCATCAACCCAATCCTGATGGACGGGAACACCCCTCTAGACATCAGTGATAAGATGAAGAATTTCATCAACAATTTTATCACCCCCATGTAAGAGGACTTCCACAGGAATACCATCAAGCCCTGGAGCCCTCCCAATGTTCACTTCCTTGATTGCATCTCTAATTTCATTCTCAGATGGGAACACAGACATTTCATGGATAAGCTTCTGTTGTGATAAAAATTAATTGATGACGTCCTCATCAATATTAGAGGGGTTGTCAAAGAGATCAGAATAATGCTCGGTCCAACAAAGGAGAATCTTGTTAGGATCCTTTATAAGGGCAATTCCATCACTTGAGAGTAGGGGAGATGTAGATAGTATTTGAGGACCAAAATCTTTTTTAAGCAAATGGTACATGCGTTTGAGGTCTTTACAATCAAAAGCCATCTGGATTTGGTTGGCGAGTTTAGCCCACCACTGATTCTTCATTTGGCGGAGGCGCTTTTGGAGCATACCCTTGTTTGCTTTAAGTGACTGTCGGAGAGACTCTCGACCCCCATGAGAGGCAGACAACATCTTATGGTGCAACTCATCTTTAGCACTTAAGAGCTGAATAATTTCAGAATCATTATCATCAAACCAATCCTGATGTTTAGATTTGCGGAAGCCAAGAACATCTACACTTATTTCATAGATTCTATTTTTAAAATCCAACCACGACCCATCAAAATCAGCAGAATTAACTACGGATCGAAGCTTTTCACGTACACTTGGATCATCCAGGCTGGACACATCAACCGGCCTGGGAATCCCAACACCACCCAACCTACACTTCCTCCTTATACAGACTTTCAACTTCCCGCGTACCAAAAAGTGATCTGTGCCGCATTCAGCTCCACGCATAACATGCATACTACAGACGTCCCGCAAATCTACCTTCCTGGAAATAATGTAATCGATCAAATGATCTTGTTTTGAACGAGGATGGGTCCAGGTAAACCTATGGACCTCTTTGTGGCTGAAGAAAGTGTTACAGATAGCAAGGTCAAACTGAGTGCATAGATGGAGAAGATGCAGACCATTACTGTTGACCCTACCTACACCAAACCGGCCTAGTGAGTCCCAGGTGTGATGATCCTTGCCAACACTTGCATTTAGACCACCCATGAGTAAGATCTTCTCAGATAAAGGAATAGAGGAAATGGTACGACTGAGATCTCGGTGAAACGCTGTGATGGTGTCTTCATCATGACCCATGGTAGGGGCATACACAGATAAAATTGTCATATACCTACTGTGTGCAAGAGGGGAGCACATCATCATAATTCTGTCACTTACACAGATTGGCTGTTCAATCTTCTTCACTAAATCAGAACGACCTGCAAAGCCAATTTCACCCTCTCGTCTCAGCCTCGATGGTTTTCCTTTCCAAAAAAAGGTGTACCTCGAGCCCACTTCCACCAATTGATCCTCACCATTCAATCGTGTTTCAGACAATGCTGCAATGTCTATGCTGTACCTAGCGAGCTTTTTTGCAACAATAGCTGTCTTACGCTCAGGTCCTTCACTATCCAGGACATCTAGCAAAGTTCTCACATTCCACATAGAAACAGTCAGGTTATTCCTCTCCTGATAAAATTTTGATTTTCCTTGTTTATTATTTTTCTCCAACTTTATCTTGTTTCTCCTGCAAATATAGAGCAGCCGCCAACTGCAGGAAGCCGACCAGCTAATAAAAGGGTAGGTCACCTTTTCTAGACCCTTCCCAAATTCAAGGGTGAGCAGTGTATCCCTAGAAAAGGCTGCTCAGCCGCCAGATCATCCGCCGAAGTTGCTTCCACCCTGTAAGCGATTTAGTCGACAATGTTAGATAATTTACTGGCCGCCTATGTGCATATTTGCAGCTATGCACTTCCAGCCCGCTAAGCCTGTGCATGTCGCCACTCACCTATCGCCATAGGACTTTTACTTTCTTTTTTTTTTCTCGGCGAAAGATATCTGCACATAACGATCGCGACACAACATGCTTGTGCTACACATATTGTACCCTCTTGCACCCTGCCACTGGTTGCACAGTGACAAACTGAAATAGTGAGATGACTGAGCAGTGGCATAGTGTGCATGTTTTATTATCACAGAGTTTTAACCTCTCCGGCAGCTGGACATACACACACACATACACATAAGCAAGCAAACATGCATATGTATTTATATATCCCTAGTTCTCACAATATATTAACCCTCCAGAACTTGAGAGGGAGGCTAACAGGTACTACACCTTGCCCAAGGGTGACCTGAAATCATGCAAGGCAGAGGCGTTCATCTCCCTGAGGTAGCAGATTACCCACATACCCAAACACATACATACATACATACATGCATTTATATATTGGTAACTAAACATTTTCAACATAAACCGCCCTATCTCTGAATACCCTTTATGTCAAATTTCAAATGTTTAGACCAGAGTAATTTGCTAGACACCGCAGAGCTCACACTTTGACCCCTATTATGACCACTTAACATTTATTATTTTGGGCTCAAATCAAGTTATTAAGTTAGACCCATGTCCAAGGTCCAGAGTCATTGCAGTGAAAAATGTACAGACTCCAAAACTCCAAAACTCGAGTTTCACCCTCATTTGCTCTCTCTCTCTCTCTCTCTCTCTCTCTATATATATATATATATATATATATATATATATATATATAAAAATGTAAATGTTGGTTCGTTCGGAATTAATTGTCTAAAAAACCACTGGACGGATGGCTTCCACGTTTTGGTATAATATGTTTACTATATCAATGTGTGTTTTTATATATTTCTTTTTAATTATAACATTATACTTAATTTTTCTATGATAAATAGGTGGATTTCTTTTTACCGAGAGGTCATTTTTTTTATTTAGGTACAATTATTTATTTCCACTTCCTGTCACGTGACCAGTGTTACAATTTAGCGGTTTTCCTGCTATATCTGGAGATTTCGGTTACAATCTAGCGGGAAATTCTAGAAAATCTGGAGGTATTTGGCACCCACAAAAGCGCTTGAAAATATTCAATGTAAGTAAAAAAAAATAGCATTTATTGCCTTTGGTAACAATTATTTATTGATTATTTGTTTTGTTTTTCACCTTTTTTTCGACTAACCATTCTTAAATCTCGCTATAAAATCGATTTTTCCAAGTACATTTTAGGTGGGGGGGGGGGATTTCAACCTCCGAAGTTTGGGTTTGTATTACTGTACACATAGATTCGAAAAAGTTGTCAAAAAACAAATATATAACAAATAAATGTTATCAAAGGCAAGATAAGTTACTTTTCTGCCAAACTGGATATTTAAATTAACCACACGTGGTCTCAAAATGAATGACGACGCTCAAAGTGTATACACATTTTGACTCCTCCCTTTACTTAAAAATTCACCAAAAATCAGGAAATTAACGAATTTTAATGAAAATTGCAGTATTTTTCAAATAATGATCGCAGAATATAATGAACTAATTATTTTTACTTAACTCTTAGTAAAAATGTTTTATTTTGTTTAAACAAAAAATACCTTTACTAAAGTTATGGTTTTCAGTAGTAAATAAAAAACGCAAGAATTTATTTTTGCTTTTTTTAAAGCATCGTAATTTGTAACAATAAAAAATAATTTTTACAGTAACATTACGAAAAACGCCCCTAAAGTCCATATTAATGTATTCGATATAACTCGAAGAAAAATGAATTATCGGAAATTAAAGATTCAATTAGATTCCTATTTCAGTCACCTAAATTATTTAAGGTGAAATGAGTTTAGGAATTTATAGCCAAACCTAAATATATATTTTTTTTGGTAAATATCCAGATACGCTTCTACAGAACACCGGCCACTCTAATTTGTTTGGGGGGGGGGAAACAAATATATAACAAATAAATGTTATCAAAGGCAAGATAAGTTACTTTTCTGCCAAACTGGATATATTTTTTGTGTTTTTATTCAATGTAACATATTTATACAGCTCGAAAAACATACAGTGTGTACCGATGTATTCGAAAATTCAAGATGGCATCTCACACCCTCTTTAACACCATAAGTTTGGAAAAAGGTGTTATAAATAAAAAACTATACAAAATACTATTAAAAATCCGCCGAATATATGTCAACCTATGTCACAGTAACATGTATTGAGCGAGTTTTTAACAGTATTTTATCCGGTTTATTATTTATAACATCTTTTCCCAAACTTACCGTGTTAAAGAAAGAATCAAACTCCATCTTGAATGTTCCAATACATCGGTAAACACTGTATGGTTTTCGAGCTGAATAAAAATGTTACATTGAATAAAAACACGAAAAATATATCCAGTTAGGTAGAAAAGTAACTTATCTTGCCTTTGATAACATTTATTTGTTATATATTTGTTTTTTGACAACTTCTTCGAATCTATGTGTACAGTAATACAAACCCAACATTCAGCTCGAAAAACATACAGTGTTTACCGATGACTTGGAAAATTCAAGATGGCGTCTGATTCTCTCTTTAACACGGTAAGTTTGGGAAAAGGTGTTATAAATAAAAAAACTATACAAAATACTATTAAAAACCCGCCGAATATATGTCAACCTATGTCACGGTAACATATATTGAGCGAGTTTTTAACAGTATTTTATCTGGGTTTTTATTTATAACACCTTTTCCCAAACTTACCGTGTAAAAGAGAGAATCAGACGCCATCTTGAATTTTCCAATACATCGGTAAACACTGTTTTTCGGGCTGAATAAACATGTTACATTGAATAAAAACACGAAAAATATATCCAGTTTGGTAGAAAAGTAACTTATCTTGCTTTTGATAACATTTATTTGTTATATATTTGTTTTTTGACAACGTTTTCGAATCTATGTGTACAGTAATACAAACCCAATATGTTACATTGAATAAAAACACGAAAAATATATCCAGTTTGGTAGAAAAGTAACTTATCTTGCCTTTGATAACATTTATTTGTTATATATTTGTTTTTTGACAACTTTTTCGAATCTATGTGTACAGTAATACAAACCCCACCGACCACTCTAATTTGTTTGGGGGGGGGAATCTGATGTTGGGGCGCGCGCGCCCCAACATTACATCCCCCCCCAATGTACAAAGTAAAATCTTCGGAAAATGTTAAATGGTGTTCTAATTGGTAAATGTCGGTGCATTACTTACGGAAAATTTGAAAATTCGATGTTCCAGGTAAAAAAAAAAAAAAGATAAATTTCCAACTTGGTGTGCTTTCCTTTTCTTATTTTATTTCTTTTTCAGCTAATTTTAAATTTTCCACCCAAAAAGCACTATAATGTATTTTTGAAAATTAGAAAATTCTATGTCCTGGAAAAAAAAATCCCCTCCCCCCAACGTAGTTTGCTTGGTGAAGCCGTCGTTTATGCTACAGCGTGCATGCGCGTAGCATAAACGGAAGCTGCAAAATGGTGGAAAGAAGTTCGTGGGTTCAGGGGTAAATACCATGCAAACGGTAAATTTGCCCCAAGTTTGACTATCAGATTCGTTGTCAGCGACCTCAATTACCTATAAAAAAACAAATTAGAGTGGTCGAAGTTCTGTAGTAGCGTATCTGGATATTTACCTTTTTTTTTCTTGCTTAAAAAAAATAGCATTAATACATTAAGTTAGGTAAACTGACTTTTTCGTTTAAAAATGGAATTATTTCCCTTTCCCTATTAACTTTTTTTTTTTTTAATTTTTTTTTAATAAATATTTTGTGTTTTATATACATAAAGTACAATTGTTGAATGTTACTGTTTTGATTATATTCGTTTGGGGGGCACAATTAAAAAATTAAGAAAGATTAAAATGAAGCGAAATTTAAGTTTCCGTTCCATTTTTACAACAACCGTAAAACAGTGCATACTCAGCAAGTTTTATCGTAATTTATAAGCATATTGAAACACTAAATCAACATTTTATTTATTTTTTTGCATAATTAATGATGGAAGTATTTTTCTGTTTATTTTCTTAGCATCTGTTAAAAAAAATAATTTGTACATTCTCTTAAAAAAAAGAATCAAACTTTTCTCTACTTTCACATGTGTTCCATTTTAACAAACTGAGCCACAGCAACGCGTGGCCGGGTACAGCTAGTATATATATGTATATATATATATAATATTTCCATGATATATGATTTTATATATATTGCATCCTATCATGTTTTATAATGTTATGAATAATATAGCGTATATATTACATTATATATACTAGCTGTACCGCACACGCCTTGCTGTGGCTCAGTCTGGTTAAACAGAAACGTACACACACACGCACACACACACACACGCACAGATTGTGATAATAGTCGGAAATGTACAGTTTATAGGTTCCAAAATTACACGTAAAGAGGATTAGGAAGTATTTAAACTCTCAATTTCTGGTTAGGATTAAAGGTTAGAGTCAAACATTATAGTTCACTTTGAAATGTTTCGGTAATTTCCGGGAGGCGGTTATAGTATTTGTGTTATTAATTTTTTTTTTTGTTTATGATCCAGTTACGAAGGACGTAACCCCACATCTCTAAAAGATGTGTATTTCCTCCCGGTGTTGACTGGTGTCGGTAGAAGGACTTGATATTTAGAGGAAAAAAAAAGGAACTACTTCTTCTAAAGATGGTGCAATAGAAATGATGTTGTTTCTAGGATGAAATGTAGCATTTTATAAGAACGACTGTGTATTAAAATACTGTCCTAAATTTACATAAGATAATGATTAATAGTCTAGACATAATACATTTGCTGCAAACCTACGCTACTTTGGTGCAGAGTGGAATTTCTGCAATCTAAGTGTAATATATGGAGATAATTAATATTATATTAACGTATGTGTACATCGTATTATATTGATATTATACATATTATATTTTACGTATTATATTTTTATGTATTATATACAAATTATTATGCATATTCTATAAATATTTTAGATATTATGTATATTATATACAAGTAATCACATATATTATAATAGTTATATAATATACAGTATTATATATTCTATATTATGTATGTAGTCTCTTGTCATGATTTCTGTATATGTTCTCACATTATATATGTATATATATGCATATATATGCATATATATACATACATATATATATATATGTTTATATATATATATGTTTATATATATTGTAACGTAGACAATGAATTTGTATATATGTTAAATTATAATTTTTTGAGTATTTTTTTTTCAGTTTGATTTGCATTTTTATTCTTCATCGATGGCGTCTGTAGAGTATGGAACACTTTTCCAGTGTGTTGTATGTGAATCGCAATTAAACGAAACTTCCAAGACTTTACCATGTCTTCATAGTTTGTGTAAATCATGTTTCCGCAACACATTAGAAGATGGAGGGACAGAAGGCAAATGTCCGCAATGTGGTGACAGATTTCAAAATGACGAAAGTTTGACCCTTTCACCTATTTTGGCCAATGAATTTAAACGACGATTATTGCTGTCCAAATTGAAATGTAACTCCTGTCTAGAAGAAGGCAAATCATCTATGGCAAACTTTTGGTGCATCCAATGTGAGAAATCGTTTTGCATTAATTGTAAGCGACTCCATAATCGATTTATAAAAGAACACATTTTAAAAAATTTGGACGAAATGAGAAGAGTGGATGCCATTGAAATGATCATGGGAAATGAATGTCCGTTGCATGGAAAAGCTGTAGAATTGTATTGTAACAAATGTAACATGTGTTTTTGCAACGCATGTTACGAGTCTCACTCGACTGACCCCGGCAGCAGCAAATGTATGAACGTGCCTCCATTATTACTGAAAGATGAGGCTTTAAAAAGGAAAACTCAAGTCCCGAATCTGGTGAAAGAAATGGATGAATTTAATGAATTTTTGCAGTTTTCAAATGAAAATAGTTTCAAATATATGGATAAATTAAATCGTGAATGCGAATCTAAATGCGCGAATGTTTGGATAAAATATGAACAGATCATAGAAAATGCCAAGTCTGATGCTTTGGATCTGTGCGAAAAGATAAGACAAGAAACGGCAAAAGAAATTAAAATATGGAGCAACATTACTGAAAAAAATACAAGAATTCTCAAAGAAATCGAAATCTGGTTGCAGAATGTACAGCACGTGTTTCGTGAAGATCACCAAGACCGGGAGATCTTTTATGGATTAAAACTATTGACATCAAGACTTCCATCACGATACCATAAATGGATGCGACCGATTGAGAAACGTGAATTCTGTTTCACATTGCCTGACTGGTGGCATCAAGCAATGGAACCATTGATCAACCGACAAATCCCATCAGTGTCTTGTGTTCGGAAAACAATTCCTGTAAAAAAACTTGTAAAAGACAATCAATGGATTCTACCTGGACCAAAATTACGAGATATCAGAACTATTTTAATCAATGAAAAAGATGCTCACATTTTTTTGTGTGATAATGAAAATAAATCAATGATTGAAATGAGTGAAATCGGACAATTTGTGAGTGAATTTCTTTTGTCTGATAAAGAAAATCAAAATTTTAAACCTCTTGACATGTGTTCAATTTCATGTGAAGAATTTGTTGTTTGTGGAAGTGGAGAAAATAAACTAATTTTTTTGAAAAGAATTGAAAATGATCCATTTTTACAAATACAAAAAATCGTTCCAACAACAAGCGAATTTTATTCCGTGTGTGTAAAAAAAGAAACAATTTTTACTTGTGATCTTGATTTCGCAATTCATCACTTTACTAAAGAAGGCATAGAAATTAAAACCACCACAAATGAAGGAATGGGTGAGTCAAAATATTGTCCACGAATCCGTGTTGATTTCTCGAGTGGGGAATTTTGGGGTTCAAGTTGGGATCGTTCTGAAATGATATGCTTTAATTTGGAAGGCGAAAAAATTCATTCATTTAAAAAAGAAAATATTTTTTTTGATTTTAGTTTGACTGAGTTTGGACAATTTTATTGTACTTACGACGGTGTGTTTTCTTGTTGTCCACAAGAATGTCTGCTCCCTGTCAATATAAATCAATCACCAAAACCTCCACTTTTGTTTGTTTTCCAAAATAAAGTATTTTTTGGTTTTGAAAAAGATGGAGAATGGATAATTGAAATTCTGAAAATATTTTATTGAAAATGAATTTTCAAACTTTATATTTGAATGCTTCGATATATTTGTTGTAATTAAATGATAAAATTTCAATTGTTTATTAATATTTTCAGTTGTTTTTATCGACACGTTTTTTTCAATGATTATTTAACAAATAAAAGAATAAAAACACAATTGTCCTGACTTTATTTTATTTCTTAAAATGAGGATAGCCGCTTGATGATCTCCTACAGGGAGACGGGGCTGCTCAGGTATATTTTCCGAAATTGACAAGGAACATTATATGACACAGATTGAGTAGACGTTATTTGTACAGGTCAGGGATACATCTTTGACATCCAGACCGTACATTTGTGTAAAATTAAAAAAAAACAACGTCTTAACTGTTTTGAAGTCAATAAAGATCGACCTTGCACACATGAAGACTAAAATGCCTTTTATACAGCGTGTCTGAAAATTTTACCATTAAAGATTATTTTTTTTACTACTTCAGATATTTTACAGATAATATCTAAGGAAATATACTATGGATAAACATAGCATTGAAAGTATACGTATATTGTGAAATTGTTTTACGAAATTCAGTGACTTTTTGGACACCCTATATATACAAGCTGAGATGGAGGTAGCGTGTATATATATCTATCTATATATCTATAAAAGTGAACGTGTCTCTCTGTCTGTCTGTGTACATTTCCCTACGCAATAACTCTGTCAATTTTTAGTCTATAGACTCGAAATTTGAAATACCGGGTACTGAGATTTGGGAAAATCGATGGGACGAGTGTCAGCCAGAAATTTGGCTGTTAAGGGGTCAAATTTCAACGATTTGACCTTTAAAAACTCTACCAAACTCCTCCGACAATTTTGGGTCTAGACACTTGAAATTTTAGATATAGGTTCCTTGAACCTGGATCTAACTTAATAAAGTGATTTGAGCCAGAAACTATAAATTTTAAGGGGTCATAATAGGGGTCAAAGTTTTAAAAAATTAACCATTTTTTTTTGTTTTTTTGCTTTTTTTGCACAGCATACACCTCCAAACACCCGAGCAACGCCGGGCACCCCTGCTAGTATATATATATATATATATATATATATATATATATATATATATATTTAAAGGGAGTTAGAACAGTAGTCTAAAGAGCAGAGTGTATTTTAATGTGATAGTAAAATTACTAATTTAATTAAAAATACAAGAAAAGAACAGTGCTCGTTGTAATTCAAATATATAATAAGCTCGATAGGCAAATATCCTAGAGCTACTTTAATGTTTAGTAATGTGATTGATAATTTAAAATTCAAATTAATACATATACATATATATATATATATATATGTATATATATATGTATATGTATATATATACATATATATATATGCATAGATTTTAACATATATACATATATATATATATGAAATTTTAATTGTAATTCAGATATATAATAAGCTCGATAGGCAAATATCCTAGAGCTACTTTAATATTTAGTAATGTGATTGATAATTTAAAATTCAAATTAGAATTAAAAATTAAAAATCTGTTTCATAGGAAGGAACAACAACAGAGTCAATAATTTGTACAATCGTTGCGGAAACGATGTTTTTATTGCGATAGACATTAAGCCATGGATAATTATTTATATATATAAATTTTTTTAAACAAAGTCTCCTCATCAGCAAAAATACTGGGTGTTTTTTTTTATATATATATAAAAGACAAGGTTTCTAGATTATAAATTATTCGATAGAAATATCCTATTTATATAAAGGAAGGATAGTATGTGATAATGCACTATGAACAGTAAATTAGTTTATAGATATAGTATACAGACGCTAATTTTATGGGTGTAGTATGCTTTCTTCATCTATCCCCCTCTTTAATAAATAGACTCTCCCGATCACCGAAGACGCAATGTAAAAAAATAAATAAAATAAAAATGATGTCGCTTTTGGGCAGTACGTGAAACTAAAATATATATTCTTAGTCTTCTGGCTAGGATCTAAGTTTAGTATCTGTTCTGTCTAAAGATGGTATAATGATATTCTGTGGTTTCCGTTCCCGCCGGGCATCTCTACAAAGGAAATATGTCACAGACTCCTGTGAGGATATTGAAGATAAACCATAATAATCGGATATATTCTGACACTACATTTATTACATGAAAAGGCTGTCCCTTATCATGTAAGTAAGAAAACATACTAGATAAGTGAAAATAATGTTAGGATAAGGTTAGAATCGAACCCTGTAGGCTAGTGTTAAAGATAATGGTTGGGGAATGTTAGAAATTAAGTCTATTATTAATTCTATTAGAAATAGTTAAATATTGTTAATTCTATTAGAAATAGTTAAATATTGTTTATGGCGGAAAGAGTCGATTGTCCATTCCTGTAGAAATCGGAATATTAAATATGTCAGTTAAAAGAATAGACAATGCAAATTAAAAATATATTGTTTAAAAAATAGTTTAGAATTAGAATTGAGGATTCTTTTGTTTGCCAAAAGTGTGTTTGGACAAACATATGTAAAGCCATGTGAAAATTAGTCACGTTTGAAAAACACACTTCTAACATCATAAGTAAGGGAGATTTCTCGATATAGGAATCTAAGGGTTCGAAGTTAGAAGAGTTGGAAGACAGAGTTGGTTAGTCAAGAGTTGATGAGGATGAGATAATCAGAGCAGATCACACACGGTGATTGTCAGTTGGAGAGTGAGAGTCCCTTAGAGGCGAAGGGTAGAAAAGTAAACCATGTAGTCAAAAAGGCTGGAATTCCTGACATCACCAATCGCGATTGAAGAATAAAGAAACCAACTATGTTTTGTAAGTTTGTCTTGTGTCGGCATTATTCACAAACAGAAAAGGTAAATGTAGCGAACTCCTGTATAATCCTTCCAAGATTATGTGTCCTCCCCGCTAATGAGTTTAAGAACTGCTGTATCATACATCTCCCAGCCCGTATTAATATGAAACCTCCAAGAATTATCGCAGTCATCGTTCGTGATGTAAACAGTATATAAACGTCATTATCATCATCTGAGTCCCTGTATTACATGTACCCGTAACAAGTCCCCAATATGAGTCCCCTGCAACACAACATCTTAATTAGGTTACTTAGGTAAATACTTTTATTGTATAATATGGTTAGGGTTAGGGTTTCCAGACTATAAATTATTCGATCGAGATATCTTAATTATCAAAAAAAAGAGGATAGTAGTATAAAGATACGCTAATTTAATGTTCGTAATATGTTATCACCTTCTGTCCTCCTCTTTAATAAATAGAATCTCCCGATCACCGAAAAGGCAATGTAAAAAATAAATAAAACAAGTATGCCTTTTTATTTTTCTGAGAAGAATCCAAGGTTAGTGTCTGTTCTGTCTAAAGATGGTATAGATATCGAGCGGTTTCCGTCCGTGCCGGCGTCCATACAATGAAAATACGTCACAGACTCCTGTAAGGATATTGAAGATTAACTTTAATAAGCAGATATATTCTGAAACTACATTAACCAAATTAATTGAATACTTTTACAGTATAGCATTGTGGGGTCTCCATTCATGCCGAATGTCCACGGAATGCCCAGCCGCAATACATGATAGATACTGTGGTGGAATTTCAAAAGGTCCCGCCAGAATATATTAATTCAATATTTAAAAATGTCCAATTATTTCGGTTGCTCACTTAAACCAATGCAGCAAAAGTGAAAATAATATATATATATATATATATATATATATACATGTATGTATAATAGTGAAAATGTGTGTATATATGTATAATAGTGAAAATGTGTGTATATATGTATGTATGTATGTTCGCTTTTTGTGTATGTCTACAAAAGGCTTTTTTCGCCGTGATTCTCGGTTGGCTCGTTCCTTCTTAAAACTTTTTATATGCTGTCTAAATAATAATATCTACAACTAAGGAACTCTGGTCGCAGCTATCTTTAATTTACCCGGCTTTTACAAGCTATTTTCGAGATATTTTTTGATCGCTGCGTAGCGGGGAAAACAGAAACTGGCTTCCAGCGCAAAACTAGGTCAAACATCACGCGACTTAACATTCTCGCACCTGTTAATTTCGCTTTATAGACGTCAACTTAACACACTCATCAGTTCATCTATTCCCGTGGTCGAGATGGTTAGGTCGCAGTTTTTTTTCCATTTCCTTTCCACCTCCACAGTGAAAAAATTTCCCCCACTCCTTATCTGTGCCTAAATCAAAACGTGGATTCCATGAACAAAGCTTCTTTCTTAGAACTGCACGCCTGTGGAACTCTGTTCCGTCTGCCTGCTTCCCACCGGACTACAACTTGGATGTCTTCAAGTCCAATGTTAACAAATTCCTAATGAACCGCCCCTTAAGTAAACACTTCATAAAATCACCACACTAACGTAATGTACTTGCAATAACCCTTATCCCTGAGTGGCTTCCGGGCCTTGATAAGTGGTGATCACTGTGTAAAAAAAAAAAAACCTCTGCGTCAAAGGTTTGGGGTTCAAGCCTACCTTTCTACTAAAACATTTTTTTCTTTTACACCTCCAAACACCCAGTCAACGTTTTTTTTTTTTAAATAGAGTTGTTTTGATCTGCCCCCCCAATACACACACACCTCCAAACACCCGGGCAATGCCGGGTACCCCCTGCTTGTCTATTATATAAATCTAACCTGTCTGTTTAAATGTATGTATGTTTATATGTCTGCCTAAAACTTTCGACAGAAGCAAAGGATGTTCACAAGATTCATATCATTTTGAAGTTCTACCCTTCGGACAATAAATATCGAAAAATTGTCCCAAAACATTAATTTCTTCGCCCTTTACTGGCCACTTTTCTAGAGGAAGGGATCGATTTTTTCGCCGATATTTTCGAAAGTCATCCCCTCTTTTCGATTGATGAGCCTTAATTTAAACCTACGTTCACTTCCGGTTTGGCGATGGATGCAAGAGCAAAGACGTCACGTTTTTTTTTCACGTTCTTTTCCTCTTTCGCGGTACAGGTTCGAGCCTGCCTGCCTACTACCACTTATTTTTTTGCTCAACACATCACACCCAAACACCCGGGCAACGCCGGACAGCCAGGCTAGTCTATAATATAAATGTCACCTGTCTGTTTAAATGTATGTATGTATGTATGAATGTATATATGTTTGCATGTTTGTCTAAAACTTTTGATAGATGTGCTGGAACGTGATGAAACTAGCATCGTTTTAAACCTCGAACTTTTGGATGACAAATATCGAAAAATTGGTCCAAAACATTAATTCTTTCACCCTCAACGGTTTTCTACAAGGATGGGTCGCTTTTTTCACAGATATTTTCGACAATCATCCACTCTTTTCGATTGACTAGCCTTAATTTTGACGTTCATCACTTCTGGTTTTGCGATGGACGCAAGAGCAAAGACGTCACATGTTTTTTCACGTTCTTTTCCTCCATTGTGGTACGGGTTCGAGCCTGCCTGCCTACTACCTTTTTTTTTTGCTCAACCCACAGCTCCAAACACCCGGGCAACGCCGGCCACTCAGGCTAGTTAGTGATAAAAGAAAATATTCAGTTCATTCAATTTTTAACGACTTCACGTTTTGATATGAATCGACAAGTTTTCACGCTATGAATTGGCCAGTTAGATGTCTTGATGTAGAAATTTATTGGCCTACTGTAAGCATTTCTTCAGTGTGATGCTTTCCTCGATTTCACGGCACATCTGATCCATAGCACAGTTTAATTCTGGTCATATCCAAAATACCAGCAGAGAAAGGAATTTTGTAGAATTTTTGCAGCCGCTTTTTTCTTAAAGATTACTATGGATATTCAATTTATTTGGCATAGGTTAAATCATTACACGAGCATTTGTGTTAATCAATCATAGAAGGTGGAACGATAAAATTATCGCCCTAGAAAAAAGATGTTTCCGTTTCCGTTTGATTAAAACTTTTTGTTTTTGTTTTTTGTTGTTTTTGAAGACCATCTACTAGTTGGCTAGTGGTGTACAAATTCCAGGGGCGATATAATAGGAGCCTTCAAATATGTCTGAAAGGGACACAATATTCCAAAAACGACATTGGAGATACACGGCTGTATAACCGATGCTCTCTACCAATCCAGGTTATGAAAACAGGGCCACATCCAGCGCTTTCAAAATGCATCACTGGATTGCTACAAATAACAGGAAAGTGCCCAGGATGATGAAAACAGTTTCCGGCCACGGTTATTGTCTTTAGCGTAGTTTAAATAAGGTTCACCTCATGCCACCTCACATCTTCGAAATCGACTTGAAAGTCAACACCAAAGTGGACTTGGATGTGCTGAAGAGTGTGGTGATCCTCGGGTGCAATCAGATGGGCACTAGCAGACCCTGAGTATGGCAGCAGGACTCAGTGCCAGCTCAGAAAAACCCAAAGAGACTCAAGATTGGCTTCAGAAGGAATGCTATGATTTTGTACCCTTCTGACATTGCTCCCACCATCAACCTGAACCCTATGGACTACTTCATTTGATAAAATATCGAGGACATCACCAACATGACATCATACAACACCAAAGCGAGCCCTATCACTGCCTTCCACCGAGTATTTTACCGAGCTACCGCAGATGCTTGTTGAAAAGGCATGCTCCTAGTTCCGGATCTGTATCGAGGCGGTGATTGAGGGTGAAGGCGGCTACAATATAGATGTCAGCTCTACTACATAATCAAGTAACCTGAATTATTTTTTAAATAAAAGTTTTAAAATAAAATCGTTCCAACCTGTAAGTAATCATTAATTATTCATGGGGACGGCTCTTTTTTTTTTTTTTTGTTTTTGTTTTACACAGAGATCACCACTTATCAAGGCCCGGAAGCCACTCAGGGATAAGGGTTATTGCAAGTACATTACATTAGTGAGGAGATTTGATGAAGTGTTTACTTAAGGGGGCGGTTCATTAGGAATTTGTTAACATTAGACTTGAAGACATCCAAGTTGTAGTCCGGAGGGAAGCAGGCAGACGGAACAGAGTTCCACAGGCGTGCAGTTTTAAGAAAGAAGCTTTGTTCATGGAATCCGCGTTTTGATTTAGGCACAGATATAGAGTAGGGGAAATTTTTCACAGTGGATTCAGCTAGACGGGTGTTTTTCGTGAAAGATTGGCGAGGGGGGACCAGGGATTGGAGTTCAGACGAGCACCTGCCATGAAAATAACGATAAAACAAGGATAGGCTCGCAACGTTTCTTCTGTGGGAGAGGGGTTGCAGGGTAGAGAAAAGGGCATCCCCCACTAAACCACGAAGTCTATTTTGTACTCTGTCAAGGCATGATAGGCAACAGTATTCTACAAGAATTATTTATGTTGCATTTGAAGGCTACCAGACGTGGCAAGCATACCTCATTTTAGAGCATACCTGGTTCGTATAGAGACAGAGGATTGCATCAGCAGAGAGATACCTACTGGAGCGGTAGAGTAATCCAAGCATTTTTCCAGCGATTTTGCCAACAGATTTGATGTATGGTTTCCATTTCAGATTAGGAGTGTAGGTCAGTTCCAGAAGTTTGTCAAGACATGCAGCTTTCTCAAGACGAGAGATATTCATTTCAGTTGGAGTGTAGTAGGAAGGTTCCTATTTACAATGCCTTCCCAGGGAACAGACTTAGACGCCAGGGTTATTTTTTAATGTGGAGACAGGAAGAAACATAAAAATTGTCTCAGTCGTGAAGGATCTCTCTCCACCGAGAGTGAAACAAAAAAATTGAAGTGCAGCATCCTAAGAGCAGATACTACATTTTGATCTTGGGCTGAAGAGAGATGTCAATGAAAGGAGAGAAACTTGGTTTTCGATGCATTAAAATCAACCAACCACGGTTTTCTCAATTGTACAACATCCAAGATCAGAAGAAGAGAGGTAATGAGAAAGATTTTGGTCATTGCTGCCATTTGAAGTGTTGCCATAGATTGCCGTGTCATTTGCATAAATGTCTACGAAGGATCTAAGAATGCTGAAGATCAGGAAGAGGATTGAGCCCATGATAGAACGCTAAGGGACGATAGCGTTAATAATATGGGTTTCTGTTTTGTGTCCATCAACGACTACTCTCATACGCTTATCAGAACGAAAGGATTTAATAATTGACAGGACATTTCCAGCTATTCTATAACAGGCGATGTTGTGAGGGATACATTTATGTCATACTCTATCAAACGCTTTTTATGTCAAGAGAAACGAAACCTCTTCACTAATCCCATGTGATTTTACAGTTAGTGCATTAGCTGTATATCTTGCAGAACGAAAACCATATTGCATGTCACTGAGCAGGGTTTTTTTTTCCTGAGGTGGTTGACCACTTCTCTGTTTATCCCATATTCCAGCAACTTGATCATGATACACAGGAGACTGGTTGGACTGTACTGAGATGAAGATAACCTATTTCCGGTATTTTTAAATACTGAGCAGACTGATGAAGTTTTTCCAAGGTGTTGGGAAGTATTTCTCCTTAAGGAAACGTTCAAACATCTTTGTAAGTATGGGAGCTAGTTCCGGTTGAAGCTTTAGGAGCACTATGACTTTAATACCAGCGAGTTGCCTTACTAGAATCAAGGTTTTTGATAAGCTTGGCGATAATACTTACATATATTTGTATGTCGCTTAGTGTGTTTTCACCGGAGGGAATACGAGGGAGGATAGTCGCCCCTTATCGCAAAGTGTAAAATTTGCTGCAAAGTTATTGGCAAAGAGTTTTGCTTTGTCAGATGCTGACGAGATTACTCCAGGTCCATTGATGATAATAGAGATAGAGGACATGCGTTTATTCGGGATTTTTCTTGGCATTCATTCTTTATTTTAATTTGAAGTTAAATTTTATTTTAACATTCTTTCTTTATTTAAAATTTTATTTAATTTTAACACTCATTCTTAATTTTTAGTTAATTTTTTTAACATTTATTCTTCATTTTCAGTTAAATTTTATTATAACATTCATTCTTAATTTTTAGTTAATTTTTTTAACATTCATTCTTAATTTTTAGTTAATTTTTTTAACATTCATTCTTCATTTTTAGTTAATTTTTTTAACATTCATTCTTCATTTTTAGTTAAATATTATTATAACATTTAATCTTAATTTTAAGGTGAATTTTATTATAACATTCATTCTTAATTTTAAGTTAAATTTCATTTCAACATTCAACCTGATTTTAAATTAAATTTCATTTAAACATTTATTCTTATTAAAGGTTAAATTTAATTTAAATTCTATGTTAACATTCATTCTTTATTTTAAGTTAAATTTAATTTAAATATATTTAACATTTTTTTCTTAATTTTAAGTTTATTTAATTTAAGTCTTTTTAACATGCATTCTTTATTTTAAGTTAAATTTCATTTAAATTGCATTTCAACAGTCATTCTAAATTTTTTGGTTATTTCATAATACGATTTAATTTTAATTTCTATTTCATTTGAAGATTTAATCAATGTTTTAAATTAAATTTGATTTTAACATTCAATCTTCATTCTTGGTTAAAGTTGATTTTAACATTTAATTATTGTTTTTAGTGTAATTCTATTTTAACATATAGTTGCTGTATTAAGTTCAATTTTTATTTACAATCATTTTTCTTTTATGTTATTTTTTTTTAATATATAGTCATTTATATTTATGGAAATTTGGTTTGAACATTGTTTTTTTGTTTTAAACAAAAATTTCATTTTAACATTTTATCTTTATGTTAAGTAAAATTCCATCTTATCATTTATTATAAGTTAAATTTTGTTTTCAGATTTAGTCTGTTTTAGTTAACTATAAATTTACCGTTTATTTTTATTTTAAGTTAAATTTCATTTTAACATTTATTTTAAGTTAAGATTTATTTCACTATCTCTTCTTCATTTTAAGTTGATTTTAATAACAATATCATAAAAGCAACGATAAATTCGTTCAAATTTGTGGTAATATCGTTGCATGTCACAGCTCAAGCGATTTATTCTTAAAATATTATTTTTCCTTAATAAACTATTTTTGAAACATCCCATTGGGTTGTTTTCCGCCAAATAAATACTTTTTCATGAAAGTCATCTGACCTAATGCTGAAGCTAACCCTAAGTGGCAGCTACCCGGACTTTGAATAAGTGATAGAAAGAATTCAACTGCTCTAAAACGCTAGAATGACTTAGAAATGAAGAATCATTTTACAAACAGTTCATATAAACTGATCACCCGCAGTAATTTCATAAACAGTAACATATAATTGCCAAAATGGGGTGGGGTGATTCAGTGGAAAGTATGAATTTACAAACGTACCCCCATAATGTTTCTCGTTAGGGTTTTATCTTTTAAGGCAAAGAAAATAATGTAACAGTGTAATAATAGGCAATAATAATAATAGGCAACAATAATAGGCAATAATAATAGACCAAGCCTTTTCAGCGTGTATTCAAGTGAAAAATTTCTAAGTCCAAACAAGAGGGGATGTAGCTATAGATAGATGACAATTCTATAGACCAAGCCTTTTCAGCGTGTATTCAATTGAAAAATTTCTAAGTCCAAACAAGAGGGGATGTAGCTATAGATAGATGACAATTCTATAGACCAAGGCATCTCAGATAGTATTCAATTGATAAATTTCTAAGTCCAAACAAGAGGGGATGTAGCTATAGATAGATGACAATTCTATAGACCAAGCCTTTTCAGCGTGGATTCAATTGAAAAATTTCTAAGTCCAAACAAGAGGGGATGTAGCTATAGATAGATGACAATTCTATAGACCAAGCCTTTTCAGCGTGTATTCAAGTGAAAAATTTCTAAGTCCAAACAAGAGGGGATGTAGCTATAGATAGATGACAATTCTATAGACCAAGCCTTTTCAGCGTGTATTCAATTGAAAAATGTCTAAGTCCAAACAAGAGGGGATGTAGCTATAGATAGATGACAATTCTATAGACCAAGGCATCTCAGATAGTATTCAATTGATAAATTTCTAAGTCCAAACAAGAGGGGATGTAGCTATAGATAGATGACAATTCTATAGACCAAGCCTTTTCAGCGTGTATTCAAGTGAAAAATTTCTAAGTCCAAACAAGAGGGGATGTAGCTATAGATAGATGACAATTCTATAGACCAAGCCTTTTCAAAGTGTATTCAAGTGAAAAATTTCTAAGTCCAAACAAGAGGGGATCTAGCTATAGATAGATGACAATTCTATAGACCAAGGCATCTCAGATTGTATTCAATTGAAAAATGTCTAAGTCCAAACAAGAGGGGATGTAGGTATAGATAGATGACAATCCTATAGACCAAGGCATCTCAGATTGTATTCAATTGAACAATTTCTAAGTCCAAACAAGAGTGGATGTAGGTATAGATAGATGGCAATCCTATAGACCAAGCCTTCTCAGATTGTATTCAAGTGAAAAATTTCTAAGTCCAAACAAGAGGGGATGTAGCTATAGATAGATGACAATTCTATAGACCAAGCCTTTTCAGCGTGTATTCAAGTGAAAAATTTCTAAGTCCAAACAAGAGGGGATGTAGCTATAGATAGATGACAATTCTATAGACCAAGCCTTTTCAGCGTGTATTCAAGTGAAAAATTTCTAAGTCCAAACAAGAGGGGATGTAGCTATAGATAGATGAAAATTCTATAGACCAAGGCATCTCAGATTGTATTCAATTGAACAATTTCAAAGTCCAAACAAGAGGGGATGTAGCTATAGATAGATGACAATTCTATAGACCAAGCCTTTTCAGCGTGTATTCAAGTGAAAAATTTCTAAGTCCAAACAAGAGGGGATGTAGGTATAGATAGATGACAATTCTATAGACCAAGCCTTTTCAGCGTGTATTCAAGTGAAAAATTTCTAAGTCCAAACAAGAGGGGATGTAGCTATAGATAGATGACAATTCTATAGACCAAGCCTTTTCAGCGTGTATTCAAGTGAAAAATTTCTAAGTCCAAACAAGAGGGGATGTAGCTATAGATAGATGACAATTCTATAGACCAAGCCTTTTCAGCGTGTATTCAATTGAAAAATTTCTAAGTCCAAACAAGAGGGGATGTAGCTATAGATAGATGACAATTCTATAGACCAAGGCATCTCAGATAGTATTCAATTGATAAATTTCTAAGTCCAAACAAGAGGGGATGTAGGTATAGATAGATGACAATTCTATAGACCAAGCCTTTTCAGCGTGTATTCAAGTGAAAAATTTCTAAGTCCAAACAAGAGGGGATGTAGCTATAGATAGATGACAATTCTATAGACCAAGCCTTTTCAGCGTGTATTCAAGTGAAAAATTTCTAAGTCCAAACAAGAGGGGATGTAGCTATAGATAGATGACAATTCTATAGACCAAGCCTTTTCAGCGTGTATTCAATTGAAAAATTTCTAAGTCCAAACAAGAGGGGATGTAGCTATAGATAGATGACAATTCTATAGACCAAGGCATCTCAGATAGTATTCAATTGATAAATTTCTAAGTCCAAACAAGAGGGGATGTAGGTATAGATAGATGACAATTCTATAGACCAAGCCTTTTCAGCGTGTATTCAAGTGAAAAATTTCTAAGTCCAAACAAGAGGGGATGTAGCTATAGATAGATGACAATTCTATAGACCAAGCCTTTTCAGCGTGTATTCAAGTGAAAAATTTCTAAGTCCAAACAAGAGGGGATGTAGCTATAGATAGATGACAATTCTATAGACCAAGCCTTTTCAAAGTGTATTCAAGTGAAAAATTTCTAAGTCCAAACAAGAGGGGATCTAGCTATAGATAGATGACAATTCTATAGACCAAGGCATCTCAGATTGTATTCAATTGAAAAATGTCTAAGTCAAACAAGAGGGGATGTAGGTATAGATAGATGACAATCCTATAGACCAAGGCATCTCAGATTGTATTCAATTGAACAATTTCTAAGTCCAAACAAGAGTGGATGTAGGTATAGATAGATGACAATCCTATAGACCAAGCCTTCTCAGATTGTATTCAAGTGAAAAATTTCTAAGTCCAAACAAGAGGGGATGTAGCTATAGATAGATGACAATTCTATAGACCAAGGCATCTCAGATTGTATTCAATTGAACAATTTCTAAGTCCAAACAAGAGGGGATGTAGCTATAGATAGATGACAATTCTATAGACCAAGCCTTTTCAGCGTGTATTCAATTGAAAAATTTCTAAGTCCAAACAAGAGGGGATGTAGCTATAGATAGATGACAATTCTATAGACCAAGCCTTTTCAGCGTGTATTCAAGTGAAAAATTTCTAAGTCCAAACAAGAGGGGATGTAGCTATAGATAGATGACAATTCTATAGACCAAGGCATCTCAGATAGTATTCAATTGAACAATTTCTAAGTCCAAACAAGAGGGGATGTAGCTATAGATAGATGACAATTCTATAGACCAAGGCATCTCAGATAGTATTCAATTGAAAAATTTCTAAGTCCAAACAAGAGGGGATGTAGCTATAGATAGATGACAATTCTATAGACCAAGCCTTTTCAGCGTGTATTCAAGTGAAAAATTTCTAAGTCCAAACAAGAGGGGATGTAGCTATAGATAGATGACAATTCTATAGACCAAGCCTTTTCAGCGTGTATTCAATTGAAAAATTTCTAAGTCCAAACAAGAGGGGATGTAGCTATAGATAGATGACAATTCTATAGACCAAGGCATCTCAGATAGTATTCAATTGATAAATTTCTAAGTCCAAACAAGAGGGGATGTAGCTATAGATAGATGACAATTCTATAGACCAAGCCTTTTCAGCGTGTATTCAAGTGAAAAATTTCTAAGTCCAAACAAGAGGGGATGTAGCTATAGATAGATGACAATTCTATAGACCAAGCCTTTTCAGCGTGTATTCAAGTGAAAAATTTCTAAGTCCAAACAAGAGGGGATGTAGCTATAGATAGATGACAATTCTATAGACCAAGGCATCTCAGATTGTATTCAATTGAAAAATTTCTAAGTCCAAACTAGAGGGGATGTAGCTATAGATAGATGACAATTCTATAGACCAAGCCTTTTCAGCGTGTATTCAATTGAAAAATTTCTAAGTCCAAACAAGAGGGGATGTAGCTATAGATAGATGGCAATTCTATAGACCAAGGCATCTCAGATTGTATTCAATTGAAAAATTTCTAAGTGCAAACAAGAATGGATGTAGGTACAGATAGATGACAATGTGATAGACCAAGCCTTTCAGCGTGTATTCAATTGAAAAATTTCTAAGTCCAAACAAGAGGGGATGTAGCTATAGATAGATGACAATTCTATAGACCAAGCCTTTTCAGCGTGTATTCAAGTGAAAAATTTCTAAGTCCAAACAAGAGGGGATGTAGCTATAGATAGATGACAATTCTATAGACCAAGCCTTTTCAGCGTGTATTCAAGTGAAAAATTTCTAAGTCCAAACAAGAGGGGATGTAGCTATAGATAGATGACAATTCTATAGACCAAGCCTTTTCAGCGTGTATTCAATTGATAAATTTCTAAGTCCAAACAAGAGGGGATGTAGCTATAGATAGATGACAATTCTATAGACCAAGGCATCTCAGATTGTATTCAATTGAAAATTTTCTAAGTCCAAACAAGAGGGGATGTAGCTATAGATAGATGACAATTCTATAGACCAAGCCTTTTCAGCGTGTATTCAATTGAAAAATTTCTAAGTCCAAACAAGAGGGGATGTAGCTATAGATAGATGACAATTCTATAGACCAAGGCATCTCAGATTGTATTCAATTGAAAAATTTCTAAGTGCAAACAAGAATGGATGTAGGTATAGATAGATGACAATCTGATAGACCAAGCCTTTCAGCGTGTATTCAATTTGAAAATTTCTAAGTCCAAACAAGAATGGATGTAGGTATAGATAGATGGCAATCCTATAGACCAAGCCTTCTCAGATTGTATTCAAGTGAAAAATGTCTAAGTCCAAACAAGAGGGGATGTAGCTATAGATAGATGACAATTCTATAGACCAAGCCTTTTCAGCGTGTATTCAAGTGAAAAATTTCTAAGTCCAAACAAGAGGGGATGTAGCTATAGATAGATGACAATTCTATAGACCAAGCCTTTTCAAAGTGTATTCAAGTGAAAAATTTCTAAGTCCAAACAAGAGGGGATCTAGCTATAGATAGATGACAATTCTATAGACCAAGGCATCTCAGATTGTATTCAATTGAAAAATGTCTAAGTCCAAACAAGAGGGGATGTAGGTATAGATAGATGACAATCCTATAGACCAAGGCATCTCAGATTGTATTCAATTGAACAATTTCTAAGTCCAAACAAGAGTGGATGTAGGTATAGATAGATGGCAATCCTATAGACCAAGCCTTCTCAGATTGTATTCAAGTGAAAAATTTCTAAGTCCAAACAAGAGGGGATGTAGCTATAGATAGATGACAATTCTATAGACCAAGCCTTTTCAGCGTGTATTCAAGTGAAAAATTTCTAAGTCCAAACAAGAGGGGATGTAGCTATAGATAGATTACAATTCTATAGACCAAGCCTTTTCAGCGTGTATTCAAGTGAAAAATTTCTAAGTCCAAACAAGAGGGGATGTAGCTATAGATAGATGAAAATTCTATAGACCAAGGCATCTCAGATTGTATTCAATTGAACAATTTCTAAGTCCAAACAAGAGGGGATGTAGCTATAGATAGATGACAATTCTATAGACCAAGCCTTTTCAGCGTGTATTCAAGTGAAAAATTTCTAAGTCCAAACAAGAGGGGATGTAGGTATAGATAGATGACAATTCTATAGACCAAGCCTTTTCAGCGTGTATTCAAGTGAAAAATTTCTAAGTCCAAACAAGAGGGGATGTAGCTATAGATAGATGACAATTCTATAGACCAAGCCTTTTCAGCGTGTATTCAATTGAAAAATTTCTAAGTCCAAACAAGAGGGGATGTAGCTATAGATAGATGACAATTCTATAGACCAAGGCATCTCAGATAGTATTCAATTGATAAATTTCTAAGTCCAATCAAGAGGGGATGTAGGTATAGATAGATGACAATTCTATAGACCAAGCCTTTTCAGCGTGTATTCAAGTGAAAAATTTCTAAGTCCAAACAAGAGGGGATGTAGCTATAGATAGATGACAATTCTATAGACCAAGCCTTTTCAGCGTGTATTCAAGTGAAAAATTTCTAAGTCCAAACAAGAGGGGATGTAGCTATAGATAGATGACAATTCTATAGACCAAGCCTTTTCAGCGTGTATTCAATTGAAAAATTTCTAAGTCCAAACAAGAGGGGATGTAGCTATAGATAGATGACAATTCTATAGACCAAGGCATCTCAGATAGTATTCAATTGATAAATTTCTAAGTCCAAACAAGAGGGGATGTAGCTATAGATAGATGACAATTCTATAGACCAAGGCATCTCAGATAGTATTCAATTGAACAATTTCTAAGTCCAAACAAGAGGGGATGTAGCTATAGATAGATGACAATTCTATAGACCAAGGCATCTCAGATAGTATTCAATTGAAAAATTTCTAAGTCCAAACAAGAGGGGATGTAGCTATAGATAGATGACAATTCTATAGACCAAGCCTTTTCAGCGTGTATTCAAGTGAAAAATTTCTAAGTCCAAACAAGAGGGGATGTAGCTATAGATAGATGACAATTCTATAGACCAAGCCTTTTCAGCGTGTATTCAATTGAAAAATTTCTAAGTCCAAACAAGAGGGGATGTAGCTATAGATAGATGACAATTCTATAGACCAAGGCATCTCAGATAGTATTCAATTGATAAATTTCTAAGTCCAAACAAGAGGGGATGTAGCTATAGATAGATGACAATTCTATAGACCAAGCCTTTTCAGCGTGTATTCAAGTGAAAAATTTCTAAGTCCAAACAAGAGGGGATGTAGCTATAGATAGATGACAATTCTATAGACCAAGCCTTTTCAGCGTGTATTCAAGTGAAAAATTTCTAAGTCCAAACAAGAGGGGATGTAGCTATAGATAGATGACAATTCTATAGACCAAGCCTTTTCAGCGTGTATTCAAGTGAAAAATTTCTAAGTCCAAACAAGAGGGGATGTAGCTATAGATAGATGACAATTCTATAGACCAAGCCTTTTCAGCGTGTATTCAAGTGAAAAATTTCTAAGTCCAAACAAGAGGGGATGTAGCTATAGATAGATGACAATTCTATAGACCAAGCCTTTTCAGCGTGTATTCAAGTGAAAAATTTCTAAGTCCAAACAAGAGGGGATGTAGCTATAGATAGATGACAATTCTATAGACCAAGCCTTTTCAGCGTGTATTCAAGTGAAAAATTTCTAAGTCCAAACAAGAGGGGATGTAGCTATAGATAGATGACAATTCTATAGACCAAGGCATCTCAGATTGTATTCAATTGAAAAATTTCTAAGTCCAAACTAGAGGGGATGTAGCTATAGATAGATGACAATTCTATAGACCAAGCCTTTTCAGCGTGTATTCAATTGAAAAATTTCTAAGTCCAAACAAGAGGGGATGTAGCTATAGATAGATGGCAATTCTATAGACCAAGGCATCTCAGATTGTATTCAATTGAAAAATTTCTAAGTGCAAACAAGAATGGATGTAGGTACAGATACATGACAATGTGATAGACCAAGCCTTTCAGCGTGTATTCAATTGAAAAATTTCTAAGTCCAAACAAGAGGGGATGTAGCTATAGATAGATGACAATTCTATAGACCAAGCCTTTTCAGCGTGTATTCAAGTGAAAAATTTCTAAGTCCAAACAAGAGGGGATGTAGCTATAGATAGATGACAATTCTATAGACCAAGCCTTTTCAGCGTGTATTCAAGTGAAAAATTTCTAAGTCCAAACAAGAGGGGATGTAGCTATAGATAGATGACAATTCTATAGACCAAGCCTTTTCAGCGTGTATTCAATTGATAAATTTCTAAGTCCAAACAAGAGGGGATGTAGCTATAGATAGATGACAATTCTATAGACCAAGGCATCTCAGATTGTATTCAATTGAAAATTTTCTAAGTCCAAACAAGAGGGGATGTAGCTATAGATAGATGACAATTCTATAGACCAAGCCTTTTCAGCGTGTATTCAATTGAAAAATTTCTAAGTCCAAACAAGAGGGGATGTAGCTATAGATAGATGACAATTCTATAGACCAAGGCATCTCAGATTGTATTCAATTGAAAAATTTCTAAGTGCAAACAAGAATGGATGTAGGTATAGATAGATGACAATCTGATAGACCAAGCCTTTCAGCGTGTATTCAATTTGAAAATTTCTAAGTCCAAACAAGAATGGATGTAGGTATAGATAGATGGCAATCCTATAGACCAAGCCTTCTCAGATTGTATTCAAGTGAAAAATGTCTAAGTCCAAACAAGAGGGGATGTAGCTAAAGATAGATGACAATTCTATAGACCAAGGCATCTCAGATTGTATTCGATTGAAAAATTTCTAAGTCCAAACAAGAGGGGATGTAGCTATAGATAGATGACAATTCTATAGACCAAGGCATCTCAGATTGTATTCAATTGAAAAATTTCCAAGTCCAAACAAGAGGGGATGTAGGTATAGATAGATGGCAATTCTATAGACCAAGCCTTTTCAGATTGTATTCAATTGAAACATGTCTAAGTCCAAACAAGAGGGGATGTAGGTATAGATAGATGAGAATTCTATAGACCAAGCCTTCTCAGATTGTATTCAATTGAAAAATTTCTAAATCCAAACAAGAATGTACGTAGGTATAGATAGATGAGAATCCTATAGACCAAGCCTTCTCAAATTGTATTCAATTGAAAATTTTCTAAGTCCAAACAAGAGGGGATGTATGTATAGATAGATGACAATCCTATTGACTAAGGCAAGTCAACGTGTATTCAATTGATAATTTCTAAGTCCAAACAAGAGGAGACGTAGGTATAGGTAGATGAGAATCCTATAGACCAAGGCATCTCAGTGTGTATTCAAGTGAATAATTTTTAAGTCCAAACAACAGGGGATGTAGTTATAGATAGATGAGAATCCTTAAGACCGAAGCATCTCAGATTGTATTCAAGTACAAACAAGAGGGGATGTAGGTATAGATAGATTAGAATCCTATAGACCAAGGCAAGTCAACGTGTATTCAAGTTAAAATTTCAAAGTCCAAACAAGAGGGGATGTAGGTATAGGTAGATGAAAATCTTATAGACCAAGGCAAGTCAACGTGTATTCAAATGAAAATTTCTAAGTCCTTACAGGGGTGGACGTAGGTATAGGTAGATGAGGAGCTACTAGACCAACACATGTCCACGAGTATTCAATTGAAATTTCTAAGTTCAAAACAGTGTAAGTAAGTGTCTGGAAGTGCCCGATCGACGCCTATTGCCATGTTGGGTGCATGTAGGCGTAGCAAAATGCCTTCTAATCTGCTAGGCACATCGGGACTTAGTTTTTTTCTGTCCTTTCTCTGCACCGTGTAGGTTGGCGTCAGGATGTGCCTCATCGATGCCTACTTTTACCTTGGCATATCAACGTGTAATCAAGTTAAAACTTCTAACTTCAAAACGGGAGTTAGGTACCGGTAAATGAGAAGCTTATCAATCTAGACATGTTGAAATTTATAAGTTCGCACATAGGGGATAGCAAGGCGAGGAATAGGGATATAGAATAAGAAAAGAGAGATAGACAGATCTACATAAATAATTAGGTATAAAGAGAGACAGGCAAGGGAGATACATTTCATGATTCAACTTATATGCTAATAAGAAATAGTTGGTATATGAGGAACACAAGCATTGTTTTTACTGGTTAATTTTACATCAGAATACACTTGTAGATTTTATGTAGCTTTTTTTCTATAGGGAACATGCAAATAGCAGACATAACATCTAGACATATAAATATATAGATAAAACAATTATAGTTATGAGATATATCTTAACTAATCCAAAAAGATAATAATGATGAATATCATCACTTACCTTGGAAAATTATCCAGGCTGTATGCCTACTCACATTCCATCAAACACCAGAAAATCATGAGCAATTGCTTGGTTGATTTTTTTTATTTTTTTTATTTAAATTTTTTTCATACACATTTGTAATTGTGTCTTGCTTTATCAAGTATTTTTGTAGTTAATCTGTGGTGTTGGGAGAGGTGTTAACATGAATCAATTTTGCTTAACATTTTTTATTATGTATATTTTTTTCAGTTTACAGAGTCATTGCAGTACCAAGTCTGACACTGTAATTGCTTGAAAAGTATTGCATTGGGAAGGATTCTTTTTTTTTTTTTTTTTTGAGGTGTGCAGGAATTTCAGTAGGGGATGTTTCTACTGATTTCAGATTCCAAGACAGCAAATTTGTATTTTATTGTTTGTGCATTCTTTTATCAAGTTTTTACAGATGTTTTTGTGTTATGAAAGTGAAAATGAATGAGTTGCAAAGACATTTACATTTTTGCATTCTTTTTTTAATTCTTCACCTTTTTTGTTTTAATGTCCCAAGAGTGAACCAAGACGGATGAGTCTTATGCAGCAGAGTCGAAAAAAACAGGTTACCTTTGGTTGTCATCAATGGATTTGTCCATAGTATAATGTGTCCAAGTTATTGCCCTAATAAAGTGAGAACCATACCCCAAAACTAATGCAGAACTCTGCTTACGTATTGCACAGCTACAAGAGTTAACTTGTCTAGGATAAGTGCCACATAAGTTTGCAGAAGTCACTATATAGCTCTATTTATTAACTCATATGAACTTAAATTGCTGAACATGTCTCAGAAATTTTCTACAGAGCTCTACTTAGAAATGAGCACTCTCAAAGACAATTTATCTAACATAATTTTGAAATATGTTTTATAAAGTTACCATAGAGCTCTCAAATATATTAGGCACTCAAATAGGAAACTTGTTTCAAATACTTGTCATATATATATATATATATATATATATATATATATATATATATATATATTTGTATGTTTTGAAAACCTAAATGTCAATATGTAAGTATAGATATACTGTAAGTTTTTAATATATATGTATATGTATATATATATATATATATATATATATATATATATATATATTAAAAACTTACAGTATATCTATACTTACATATTGACATTTAGGTTTTCAAAACATACTGCAGAGCTCCTCATGTTTTCTGAATTTTATGCTTTCGATTCGTGTAGCTGAATTGCCATACATGGTTTTGTAAAGTCTATATTTAGCTCTACTAATGTATTGTACTCTGTCAAAATAAATTTATGCAGTTGAAATGCCATATCTGTTTCTCAAATGTTTTATTTAGCTCTACTAATATATTGAGCACTCTGGAAGTAGATTTGTCTAAAATAATTGCCAAAATGTTTCCAACTATTACTACAAAGCTCTTTAAATGCATTGAGCACTCTTAAAGTAAAATCGTCTTGTATAATTAAACAAAGCAATTTTTAAACTTACTACACAGCTATATAAAACTATGGAGCACATGCAAGCATCATTGGTATATATATATATATATATATATATATATATATATATAGATCACATAATTATTAGAAGTTATTATTTTACTTGAAATATATATATATAATCAAGGGAGACAATTTGTATATAGATGACATAATTATTAGAAGTTATTTTTTTAATCGAAATACATATATATATATATATATAAATATATATATATATATATATATATATATATATATATATATAATCTATATATATATATATATATTCAAGGGAGACAATTTGTATATAGATCACATAATTATTAGAAGTTTTTTTTATTGAAATAAATATATATATATATATATATATTCAAGGGAGACAATTTGTATATAGATGACATAATAATCAGAAGTTATTTTTTTAAGGAAATATATATATATATATATATATATATATATATATATATATATATATATATATATATATATATATATATATACAAGGGAGACAATTTATATATAGATCACATAATTAATGGAAGTCTTTTTTAATTCAAGTAAATATATATATATTTTTATTTCAATTCCATCAATGAGACATAGAGCAATAAAGTCATGTTATTTACATTTTTACTTAATAATAAAACTTTAAAATAGTGCTCAAAACTAGACAGAGCTGATATTATAAAACGTTTATTTTATTACAGGATAAATAAACATTAAGATTTGACTAGAGTTATATAAGAGTGCTCAATAAGACATAGAGCAATAAGGACATTTTATTTAGATTTTTATTTAATAATTATACTTTAAATAGTGCTAAAAAAGGGAGACAATTTGTATATACATCACATAATTATTAGAAGTAATTTTTTATTGAAATATATGTATATATATATATATATATATATATATATATATATATATTCAATGAGACAATTAGTATATAGATCACATAATTATTAGAACATATTTTTTTATTGAAATATATATATATATATATATATATAAATATATATTTAAGGGAGACAATTTATATATAGATCACATAATTATTAGAAGTTATTTTTTATTGAAATAAATATATATATAATATATATATATATATATATATATATATATATTCAAGGGAGACAATTTGTACATATATCACATAATTATTAGAAGTTTTTTTTTTAATTGATATATATGTATATATATTTATATATATATATATATTCAATTTTTATATGTATTTTTTTATTACAGGATAAATAAACATTAAGATTCAACTAGTTATATAAGAGTGCTCAATCAGACATAGAGCAATAAATACATTTTATTTAGGTTTGTACTTAATAAATACACTTTTAATAGTGCTAAAAACTAGACAGAGCTGATATTATAAAACGTTTATTTTATTACAGGATAAGTAAACATTAAGATTTAACTAATGTTATATAAGAGTGCTCAATTAGACATAGAGCAATGAAGACATTTTATTCAGATTTGTACTTTATAATTACACTTAAAATAGTGCTAAAAAAAGGGAGACAATTTGTATATACATCACATAATTATGAGAAGTAATTTTTCATCGAAATATATATATATATATATATATTCAATGAGACAATTAGTATATAGATCACATAATTATTAGAACTTATTTTTCTTATTGAAATATATATTTAAGGGAGACGATTTATATATAGATCACATAATTATTAGAAGTTTTTTTTTAAATAAATATATATATATATCAATATATATATATATATAATATATATATTTTTTATATATATAAACTATATATATATGTTCAAGGGAAACAATTGTTATATAGATCACATAACTATAAGAAGTTATTTTTTATTGAAATATATATATATATAAATAAATATATATATAAAACATATATTTATATATATATATAATATATATATTTATATATTCAAGGCAGACAATTAATACATAGATCACCTAATTATTAGAAGTTTTTTTTATTGAAATAAATATATATATATATACTATATATATATATATATATATATATATATATATATATATATTCAAGGGAGACAATTTGTATATATATCACGTAATTATTAGAAGTTATTTTTTTAATTGAAATATATATATATATTTATATATATATATATATATATATATTCAATTTTTATATATATTTTATTTTATTACAGGATAAATAAACATTAAGATTGAACTAGTTATATA
>NC_136497.1:147865358-147872858 GCF_053919585.1 Euprymna scolopes | reverse complement strand
GTATATATATATATATATATATATATATATATATATTTATGTCAATTAAAAAATAAGTTCTAATGATTTTTATACAAATTGTCTCCCTCGAATATATATATATATATTCAAGGAAGACAATTTGTATATAGATGATAATTATTAGAAGTTATTTTTTTAATTTAAATAAATATATATATATATTTGAATTAAATAACTTCCAATAATTAGATGATCTATATACAAATTGTCTCCCTTGAATATATATATATATATATATATACATATATTTCAATTAAAAAAATAACTTCTAATAATTATGTCATCTATATACAAATTGTCTCCCTTGATTTTATATATATATATATATATATATATATATATATATATATATATATATATATATATATATACACATATTCAAGGGAGACAATTTGTATATAGATGACATAATTATTAGAAGTTATCTTTTTTATGCTTAATTGAATTTTAATGCTTAGTTATTCCATCAATTGTTTGACTTGGGTAATTTTTTTTAATGTATATTTGAAAAAAATCTGTGCTAGTTGAGATAAAAATAAGGAAAACTCTTACCTGTTACTTCCCAGGTGTTATCTTCACTTTTTCTCTTTTCTGCTTCTTGCTGAAACTTATGGCAATTTCATGTTTGTTTGTGTTCTTTGTTACATATATATAATTTTTACTGTGAGGATTTTTTTCTTTTAATAATTTAAAAACTTCTTTTTTTTAATAATTTAAAAACTTTTTTTTTAATGATATATTTAACTTTCTGGTTATGATCAAACACCCATGTACTACTTTTGGTTTTTGTAGTTGCATAAGTTAGCTGATGAGAAGAAATACAAGCAGAACTGCATTCATTTAAATAACGCTAATAGTTTAGAATTTAATTGTACCCAGATGTGCATGTACACAAAGAAAGAAACACTTACTTGAGGACTTCTGTAACTACAGGAAACATGTGGCAGCTAGGATAGGTGATGCTGCTGGATTCAGTTGTTTTTTCCAATGCACATAATTCTCACAATAGCTGATAGTAGAATTCCACCATGATCAAGGGGAGTACCTGAAATTACAAAAATATACACACAGAAGGAAAGAAAAAGAATACTTACTCTACTTCTATGACAATGATTGCTGCCAAGACTTCGAGATGCTAATGTTGGAAGAAACAGATAGACATACATCATACGCAGTTTGATTGTACCCAGATGTGCTTGAACGCAAAGAAAGAAATACTGGATTCAAACTGCACAAGACATGTGGCAGACAGGAACGGTGATGCTGCTAGGTTTCATTGCTTGTTCCAATCTATAAAAAAGAGATGATATTTATAGTGTTGATAATCTACTGCTGTGTGAAAGCTGGAACAATGGAAACAGTTAAATTAAATTATCAAATCACAAAGACTGAAATCGAAATAAAAAGAAGAAAGGGTGATACTATACTCATCTTCCTGTCGGTGCAGACCACTTGCTGGTGACTGTTCGTTCGCCATTAAACTGGAAAGTAAAATAAAAAAAAGAAAAAAGAAAGAGGTTCCACCGGAGAAAGCTCTCGTCTGGGCAGCGAGGTGATGAACTCCCGAAAGGAGGGGCACTATATAAAAACAAGCTTTGCTGCGAACATCTCCTAAAAAGCGGTTTCTACTCAGAATAACAGGCGGAGCAGAAAACAGAGGTGTTCTCTCTACCCAACAGGATTCGTAAAGAGACCACTAATTTGTGTTCATAAGACGACGATGATCGCTCACAAAACTGGCATTCCTACTATCATATCGGAGGACCGTCATATATAATTGCACTACCATTTCGTATTGGAGGACGGTCATATATAATTGCACTACCATACCGTTTCGGAGTTCCTAGACAGTAGGAATAATAAAAGCGGCCTTAAAGCGGCTTGTGAGCACACAATCTAGTCGAACTCTAGTCGTCCTTAGTCGAGTCGAGGCAAGCATGCATTACATAGTAACACGAGCACGTGTCGCCTGCTTAGAGGGTAGCCCCCTTCGGGAGATTCGAAAGCGCACCTCACAGCGGAAGAGCTTCGGAACCAATCGGACCGTACCCAGACTTGCAGCTATTTGTTAACTTGGAAGTGGAGTCAACACCCCGACACTGAGAAAAGAGCTTTCCAAAAGCTCAAAACCAGTTGCATGCAAAGTCGGGGAAACTGGGGGCAGGCTGGGGAGAACACGGGGCCTTGCAGGGAGGCCCATTTTTCTCTTTCGTTCGGTTTACATCTTTCGGGTATTGTTCTCCTTTCAGCCTGCTCCCTTCACGCCTTTATGCTCGCCACATGCAAGCGTATAAAAAGACGACCAGATGACGGACGCAACAAACTAATGCCGACATTTTCTGGATTTTTTTTTTTTTTTTGCCAGAGCCCATTTAGCCGTGTAGCTGTTAAACTACAACGTTACACCCCCCTACCACGGTGAGGATAGGGTTGGACTTTAGGGGGGAAAATACACATCCAGTATTTTATCCAAAAAAGAACGGTTTATAAACTGCACAATTGTCACGGTAATTCTACAGTTTATTGACCGCCCTTAAATAATATTATATGCATGCTTTCATCTAACAAATTAAAAAAAAAAAAGACGTTAATTTAGATTTAAATTTAAAATATTTTATCCAAGAACAGCACGGTTTATAAACTGCACAATTGTCACGGTAATTCTATAGTTTATTGACCGCCCTTAAATAATATTATATGTATGCTTTCATCTAACAAATTTAAAAAAAAAAAGACGTTAATTTAGATTTAAATTTAAAATATTTTTTCCAAGAACAGCACGGTTTATAAACTGCACAATTGTCACGGTAATTCTATAGTTTATTGACCGCCCTTAAATAATATTATATGTATGCTTTCATCTAACAAATTAAAAAAAAAGACGTTAATTTAGATTTAAATTTAAAATATTTTTTCCAAGAACAGCACGGTTTATAAACTGCACAATTGTCACGGTAATTCTATAGTTTATTGACCGCCCTTAAATAATATTATATGTATGCTTTCATCTAACAAATTTAAAAAAAAAAGACGTTAATTTAGATTTAAATTTAAAATATTTTTTCCAAGAACAGTACGGTCTATAAACTGCACAATTGTCAGGGTAATTCTATAGTTTATTGACCGCTCTTAAATAATATTATATGTATGCTTTCATCTAACAAATTAAAAAAAAAGACGTTAATTTAGATTTAAATTTAAAATATTTTTTCCAAGAACAGCACGGTTTATAAACTGCACAATTGTCACGGTAATATCGATTGGCTAGGTTTCTAACAGTATTTTGTATAATAAAATATAAAATTAAATATAAAAAGACGTTAAACGTTAAAATCGTGTAAACTACACAAGTGTCGAACTTTGAAAAGAAATTCGACGTGTTTATGAACTGTGCGTATACTAACACCGTTCATTTGAACACTTGTGCAGTTTACACAACTGAAATAAATGCGTCGTCTACTTTGAAATGAGAAGAAATACCTTATTTTGTTTGACATCAGAGAAGTAGACAGAGGAGCGGCGTCTCGAACTCATCTCGCTGCCAGGGTCCAAACTGAATTTCCAGCCCGTTTTAGGGCTCTTTTTATATTTCACCATCGGCGTGAAAACCGTTAACTTTTTCCGGGAAAAATCGAACAGTTCACAGTAGACGTTACAACCTTTTTACCTTTTATGGAGTTTGTGTTACCTAGCTGCCTTTTCATTGGTTCATTTAAACTTGTTTAGTTTGAAGAGTGAATGTGGCGTGATATGCGCACACGCACGCACGCACACACAGAGTAATACTTTGTGTGTGTTGGTGTCTTTATGCGAGTGTGTGTGTGTGTGTATGTGTTTATGTGAGTGTGTGTGCTGAGTTAAATTTGTTTAGTTTGAAGAGTGAACGTGGGCGTGTGTGTGTGTGTGTGTTTATGCAAGTGTGTGTGTATGTGGGTGTGTGCGTCGCGTCGTTGAGAGAGAGAGAGAGAGAGAGAGAGAGAGGGGGGGGAGAGAGAGAGGGGGAGAGAGAGAGAGGTTAGCACCCGGAAATTTAAAAAGTTATAAAAAGTTAAAAAAATAATATATATATGTATATATATACATATATATATATATATATATATATATATATATATATATATATATATATATATATATATATATATATATATATATATATCAAGAAATTTAGCGGGAATCTGCAGCCACGTGGAAAGAAATATTTCGACCCATACATTTTGGACAAAATCAAACTGTAGTATCTGTTTTTTCTTTAATTAAAACTTAAAATATCACTTAAATAAACCACTCTACAGATTGATGTGATATTTGGAATATGCTGTAACATTGATAAAGACGAACTAAGGAACAGTTACGTCATAGACACAAGGAAATATACGTATAATTATAATAGGAAAAAAACAAAAACGTTCAAAAGTATATGCATCCTATGCAGTTATGCTACCGTGCCGAAATAAAAACGGTATTATTTAGAAATCTATTCTTTGTATTCTAACATTGTAATCAAGTTGTCGTGAAACTTGAATTTCAAATGAAAAAACGAAAAAAAAACAAAACAAAAAAGGAAATGCAAACACAAAAACACGGTAACATAAATGCATAATTACTAATTATTTCTTTCTGGCTAAACGTAGTAACCGTTTCTTTTTTCTGTATTTGTATAAAAATTAGTACATTTTTTTTATTAGATAGTTGTTTTATCAAATTGAAATCCATGTTATTAGGTTGAAATGGGCGCTTCTACACTATTGGGACGAGATTTCAGAATTGTAGGAATGCGAGTTAATGCGACAGTTGATGTTGAATTCGAAAGTGATTTTGGAGCCTTTAAACTGTCATTAATAATAATAAAACAGATACTACACTTTGAATTATTTGCTAATAATTAAAAAAAATATTTTCGTTAACAGATATTACACATTGATCATTTTTTTTATTTGATTTGATGTTTTTTTATTTTTATTTATCTTATTTTTATTTATTTTTATTTAACATTTGATGGTTTTTATTAAATAGTTAGATGCAAGTACGGAATAGTTACAAAACGCCATCCTCCCTCCATTTTAAGAACGACTTTCGGAATGCCCCTCCCCCAATCTCTCCATGTTAAGAACGGCTTTCTAGATTGGGAGGTGTTTTTTTTTTCAGAAAGCCGTTCTTATCATGGAGAGATTGGAGGTGTTAATACTACGCTGGGGCAGCTTGTAAAATAAAAAAAATATCAAAGAAAACTTCTGCAAGATTTTTGAATAAAATTTCTTTTGCTCTGATAAGAGTTTCATAGAATAAAAAGTTCAGACACAACTTTGTCGAGCCATTTATTTAACTTCTGTTTGACCCCGGCACGTGCAGTGCAGAGAACACGACCCTTTCTCCCCTTCCCCCACTTTCTCTCTTCTTCAGCTTGGTGACAAGAAGCGATGCGTATGTGTGCGTGCGTGTGTGTGTGCATGCGTGTGTGTGTGTGTGTATGTGTGTACGTGCGTGCGTATGTGTGTTGTCGGTTTCAACAAAATTTAAAAAAATAAAAACTTTTTTCCCCGACCGGTCGGGATTAGGGTTGTGAGGTGTGGTTAGAGTTTATGAAAATAAATGTTAGCAATAAAAACTTTATAAAACCAAGTTAGAAAAAAGAAAACAATTTACTTCCCCACCAAATTATCGTATTATTGGAGCACCCGATTCTTCTTCTTTTTTAGGCGATGTAATAAACCATATATTTGAGTAGGGTTGCCTCCTCTCTTTATTTTGGTTTGTATATTTTTCATGTTGCAAAAATGCTCCCGGGAGATCTTTTAAGGATTCTATAGGTTTGATTTTATTTACACTTTTTATTATCTTCGAAAAATGTAAAAAAATGTAAACAGGCAGTTTACGATTTGAAAGGCATCATTAAAATGATAGTTCTTTCAACTTTATATTTTTATTTCGTCGTCTTCAAGTCCAATGTAAATAAGTTCTTGATGAGCCGTTCCTCTTAAATAATCCAATTTACCAAATGTACACTTCTAACGGTTACTATGATATTGTCCATTGACTACTGTACACACTCTAACCATTATCCTCGAGTGACCTCTGGGGCTTGATAAGTAGTGATTCCTATATAAAATAAAAAATATATTTCACTACTTTGATGGTGAATCTATAGTCAGTCTGTGCTGATTTTCCTTGCGATATTCGTTTTCAGCATACCTGACCACACTGAAGGTTGCCCCCATTCATATGCCGCCTGTTTAAACATGGTCGCCAGTGATTTACATTTCAAAATACACGCATTAATAAAACTATCTCGAAACTTATTCTCTGTGCTAATTTTCCTTGTGATATTCGTTTTCAGCATACCTGAACAAACTGAGGGTTGGCACCTTTCATATGCCGCCTGTTCAAACATGCTCGCCGGTGATTTACATTTCAAAATACACGCATTAATAAAACTAGCTCCAAAACTAGTAGTCTGTCTGTCTCTGCTAATTTTCTTTGCGATATTCGTTTTCAGCATACCTGAAAAACTGATGGTTGCCCCCGTTCATATGTCGCCTGTTCAAACATGGTCGCCAAGGATTTACATTTCGGAGTACACGCATTAATAAAACTAGCTCCAAAACTATTTGTCTCTGCTAATTTTCCTTGCGATATTCGTTTTCAGCATACCTGAACAAACTGAACGGTACGAGTTTTCTGGGTACGGTTTTTCCGGAGACGAGTTTTCCCGGGACAAGTTTTCCGGGCACTGGTATACGTGCTATGGGTTCATCAGAGCACATCCCATTAAAGTACTTGTAAACAGGGATGCAACACTGAGGCGATGGGACAGACTTTGGAGATTGATCTATAGCATAGCACGGGGCCTATTAGATTAGATACTCTTTTTGTTTTTGTTTTTGTGCTCAACGATAAAAACCGACTTCTTCATTTGTGTTTGCTTCTCATTTTCGCTTTTGCTCTGATAAGAGTTTCGCTAATTTAAAAAGAAAACATGTTCGAACGTTTGCTGACATTTATTGGATGTGTTGCTACCAGTATTTTGCTTAATTTTCGAGATTGGAGCGATTATCGAGTCTCACAAGATGTCTGTAAAATGTCAGACACTTCTTTATTGTTCTAACTTAAAACTGTGCGCTACTTTTGTTTGTGTTAAATAAACGTTTTCAAATAAGTTAAAACAACAAAAATGTGATCTAGGTAGGCAGAAGGGTAACTTATCTTGCCTTTGGTAACATTCATTTTCTTATATATTTATTTGTTCACTACTTTTTCGTTTTCCTTTTATTGAATGCTAAATATTCGCCGTGGAATTTCCACGGGTCACGATTATTTCGTTTTATTAATCTTAAGTTTCAAAGAATAAAAAGTTCAGACACAACTTTGTCGAGCCATTTATTTAACTTCTGTTTGACCCCGGCACGTGCAGTGCAGAGAACACGACCCTTTCTCCCCTTCCCCCACTTTCTCTCTTCTTCAGCTTGGTGACAAGAAGCG
>NC_136497.1:147845358-147862858 GCF_053919585.1 Euprymna scolopes | reverse complement strand
AGAGAGAGAGAGAGAGAGAGAGAGAAAGAGAGAGGGGAAAGGAGAGAGAGAGAGAAAGAGAGAGAGAGAGAGAGAGAGAGAGGGTAACAGCATACGGTCTTTGGTCTTTGGTCAGAGTCTATTCCTGATATTAAACTTCGTCAGTAAATATAACTTTGGGCGAGTGTTTCAATTTCCCAAGTTTTTTTATTTATTAAAATGCGGCAGTGCGGCAGTGCGGCACAGTAAAAACAAAAAGGTTATTTTTACGACATACCCCAGCGTAGTATAAACACCCCAACCTCCCGATTTTAAGAACGATTTTCGGAATGAACCCCTTCTCCCCGATTTCTCCATGTTAAGAACGGCTTTCTAGGTTGTTTTTGTTTTTCAGAAAGCCGTTCTTATCATGGAGAGGTTAGAGGTGATAATACTACGCTGGGGCAACTTGTAAAAAATATCAAAGAAAACTTCTGCGATATTTTTGGGTAAAATTTTGAAGTTAAATTCAATTTTTATCCTATCTTTTGCCTATTAAATTATTGGATGAAAGTACAGAATAGTTAACATTCCCCTCTCTACATTAAGAATGGCTGTCTTAACTTTTAAGGTAATGATTTCTTTAAAAATTGCAATTAAAAAAAAAAAACGGTGACTTTTACGACCTACCCCAGCGTAGTATAAACACCCAGTCTCTCCTTAAAAAAATATATGCATCCTATGCAGTTATGCTACCGTGCCGAAATAAAAACATCATTACTTAGAAATCTATTCTTTGTACTGTCATCTAACAATGTAATCAAGATGTTGTGAAACTTGAATTGAACGAGGAATAAGTCCGAGTGAAACTCGAGTATCGCTTTTAGATAAACTCGACATCAGGTCAAATTTATTTAGTTTTGATTTAGCTTGGTCACAATTATGCCAAACGAACATTTCGTCGATTTCAACAAAATTTTAAAAAAATAAAAACTTTTTCCCGACCGGTCGGGATTAGGGTTGTGAGGTGTGGTTAGAGTTTATGAAAATAAATGTTAGCAATAAAAACTTTTTAAAACCAAGTTAGAAAAAAGAAAACAATTTGCTTCCCCCACCAAATTATCATATTATTGGAGCGTCTAAATTAAGATTCTTCTTTTTTTTTTTAGGCGATGTAATAAACCATATTTTAGAGTAGGGTGCCTCCTGTCTTTACTTTGGTTTGTATATTTTTCATGTAGCAAAAATGCTTCCGGGAGATCTTTTTAGGATTCTAAAGGTTTGCCTTTTTTTACACTTTTTATTATCTTCGAAAAATGTACACAAATGTAAACAAGCAGTTTACGATTTGAAATGAATCGTTAAAATGATATTTTTCGCGAGTTCTTTCAACTGTATAGTTTTTATTTCGTCGTCTTCAAGTCCAATGTAAACAAGTTCTTGATGAGCCGTTCATCTTAAGTAATCCAATTTACCAAATTTACACTTCTAACGATTACTATGATATTGTCCATTGACTACTGTACACTCTTTAACCCCTCGAGTGGTCTCTGGGCCTTGATAGGCAGTGATTCCTTTGTAAAATAAAATAAAAACATTTCAATACTTTGATGGTGAATCTATAGTCAGACTATGCTAATTTTCCTTGCGATATTCGTTTTCAACATACCTGAACAAACTGAGGGTTTGCCCCTTTCATATGCCGCCTGTTCAAACATGGTCGCCAGTGATTTACATTTCAAAATATACGCATTAGTATCTCGAAATATACGCATTAGTATCTCGAAAACTATTTGTCTGTGCCTTGCGATATTCGTTTTCAGCATACCCGAACGATTTTAAAATGGACAGTCCAAATGTTAACGAACCACACACACACAAAAAGACACACACACACACACGTAAACTCAGTGAAAGTGTCTACTGTCGATAAGGTAGTTGTAAATTAGATTACTGGCTCTTATGAGTTTTAGTCTAACCATCCTTTACAACTGTGATACAGTAGAACAGTCCGTCTCTGGACAATTAGCAGTGTATCGCATAACTCAATGACAGTGTCGAATGTTGACTAGCTAGTTGTAAGTTAGGTTACTGGCTCTGATGAGTTACACTCTAACCACCCTTAATAACTGTGATACAGCGGAACAGTCCGTTTTTGGACAAGTGGCGGTGATCGCATAACTCATTGAAAGTGCCGAATGTCTATTAGCTAGTTGAAACTTAGATTACTGGCTTTAATGAGTTTCAGTCTAACCACACTTAATAACTTTGATACAGCGGAAGAGTCCGTCTGTTTCGCATAACTCATTGACAGTGTCGGGTGTCGATTAGCTAGTTGTAACTTCGTAGCCGAATGCCCCTTTAAGAAGAGACTTGAAGATAATAATTATTGTTATTTGTATTGTTATTCTTATCATCCAGCCATGGACGTGCAGAAATCCATTTCCAACTCAACTGTGTTAAAAAAACTTACTTCGAGACAAGAACGCCGACACTCGACTTCGCACCGATACGCGAATGACGATTCATAGAAATTAAAGCTGTTGATTCTATGTATTGAATGTTACAACTTTGCCCCCACTCCTACACACACCCAGACACAGCGACGAACGAACTCGGCGACGCTTTCGATTGTAAATGTAAGAGCGTTGTCGGCGGCGACAACCGGAAATGGCAAATCCTGTGTCAGTCAGATTTGTTTATTTCACGCCAATTTGAACTGCGAAATAATTCGTTTTAACTAATGAGACCTGTGGAAATTCTAAGGTTAATCCTTCGGAGTTAAGACAACAAAGCGTAAAAGTTAAAAAAAAAAAATACAAAACAAATATATAATATATAAATGTTACCAAAAGGCAAGATAAGTTACTCTTCTACCTACCTGAACAAGTGTTTTAAGTTCTGCTGCGATATTCGTTTTCAGCATACCTGAACAAACTGAGGGTTGGCCCCTTTCATACGCCGCCCGTTCAAACTGTTCAAACATGGTCGCCAGTGATTTACATTTCAAAATACACACATTAATAAAACTAGCTCCAAAACTATTTGTCTCTGCTAATTTTTATTGCGATATTCGTTTTCAGCATACCTGAACAAACTGAACGGTACGAGTTTTCCGGGTACGGTTTTTCCGGAGACGAGTTTTCCCGGGACAAGTTTTCCGGGCACTGGTATAAGTGCTATGGGTTCATCAGAGCACATCCCATTAAGGTACTTGTAAACAGGGATGCAACACTGAGGCGAGGGGACAGACTTTGGAGATTGACCTATAGCACAGCACGGGGCCTATTAGATAAGATACTCTTTCTGTTTTTGTTTTTGTGCTCAACGATAAAAAACCGACTTCTTCATTTGTGTTTGCTTCTCATTTTGAATTTAGGAAAACTCGTCTCCGGAAAACTCGTCTCGGGAAAACTCGTCTCGGGAAAACTCGTCTCCGGAAAACTCGTCTCGGGAAAACTCGTCCCCATTCGCTAGGTAGGAAAACTGGTCCCGTATTGAATAAATATCGATTGAAAACACATTTTATGATCGTTCTTGAAGGAGATATTGCTTTTTAAAATAGACTATAGCCCCCCCCCATAATATTTTTAAAAAATATTTTTATTTGTTTAATGTTTTTTTGGGGGTTTTTTTCTACCTAACTGGCTAAGTTCTTAGTGGTTTCACTTATTTTAAAGCGTTTATTATGTTCATACAAAGTTAATTAAATAAATTTTTGGTTCTTATTTTAACGATGTTTTTTGGAGTCATAAAAACAATAATAAAAAAACAAAACAAAAAAATTAAAAACTGGGAGCGTTACTTTTTTGTTTTGGTTTTTTAATTATGATAGTTTTTTGTTGTTATGTTTTCGTTTTCTCTCATACCAAATGCAATGCACTCATGCGTTATTTAAAATTATAATTCTATCAATTATCAACATTTATTGTCGTCCTGTCAAATTTTGCAAAAATTAACTAATAAATCAAAAGCGAAATATTTTTTTGGCGCGAGAGATGCCATGTGCTAACAATCTCTCGTTAACTCATTTTTAATTTTTTTAATTTTTACTTCAAAATTCTAAAATCAATCATTCAGAGAAAAAGTAATCACTAAATAAATTTATTAATCAATTTTATTGAAAACTCCGCTATCGTTTATCAAGAATCTTTTTAATTTCATTTTTTGTTGGTTGTTTTTCCGAGGGAGATATAACCCCCCCTCTCTAAATTATATTTAAAAAAATATTAAAATTTTGGTTTGTATTCTGTACACATAGATTCGAAAAATAATAAACTAGACAAAATGCTGTTAGAAATTCGCTCAATATATATTACCGTGACATAGGTTGACATATATTCGGTGTTTTTTTTTAATAGTATTTTGTCTAGTTTATTATTTATAACACCTATTCCCGAACTTACTGTGTTTAAGAGAGAGTCGGCCGCTATTTTGAATTGTCCAATACATCGGTAAACACTGTATGTTTTTCGAGCTGAATAAACATGTTACATGGAATAAAAACACGAAAAATATATCCAGTTTGGTAGGAAAGTAACTTATTTTGCCTTTGATAACATTTATTTGTTATATATTTGTTTTTTGACAATTTTTTCGAATCTATGTGTACAGTAATACAAACCCAAATCGATTTTACCCTTTTATAACAACAGTAAATAAGTAATTTTTTTTTATATTAATATAAAAAAATATGCGGTCTCGTTTATGAACATAATAAACGCTTTAAAATAAGTGAAACCACTAAGAACTTAGCCAGTTAGGTAGAAAACGGACACTTAGAAAATCGATTTTATTTAAAAAAAAAAAAAAAAAAAATTAAACAAGTAAAAATATTTTTTTGTTCAATATTATGGGGGGGGGCTATAGTCTATTTTAAAAAAAAAACAATTTCTCCTTCAAGAACGATCATAAAATGTGTTTTCAATCGATATTAATTCAATAAGGGACCAGTTTTCCTACCTAGCGAAAGGGGACGAGTTTTCCCGAGACGAGTTTTCCGGAGACGAGTTTTCCCGAGACGAGTTTTCCGGAGACGAGTTTTCCCGGGACGAGTTTTCCGGGCACCTCTCATTTTCGCTTTTGCTCTGATAAGAGTTTCGCTAATGTGAAAAAAAAAACATGTTCGAACGTTTGCTGACATTTATTGGATGTGTTCTGTTGCTACCAGTATTTTGCTTAATTTTCGAGTTTGGAGCGATTATCGAGTCTCACAAGATGTCTGTAAAATGTCAGACACTTCTTTATTGTTTTAACTTAAAACTGTGCGCCATTTTTGTTTGTGTTAATTAAACGTTTTCAAATAAGTTAAAACAACAAAAATGTGATCTAGGTAGGCAGAAGCGTAACTTATCTTGCCTTTGGTTACATTCATTTTCTTATATATTTATTTGTTCACTACTTTTTCGTTTTCCTTTTATTGAATGCTAAATATTCGCCGTGGAATTTCCACGGGTCACGATTATTTCGTTTTATTAATCTTAAGTTTCATAGAATAAAACGTTCAGACACAACTTCGTCGAGCCATTTATTTAACTTCTGTTTGACCCCGGCACGTGCAGTGCAGAGAACCCGACCCTTTCTCCCCTTCCCCCACTTTCTCTCTTCTTCAGCTTGGTGACAAGAAGCGATGCTTATGTGTGCGTGCGTGCGTGTGTGTGTGTGTACGTGCGTGCGTGTGTGTGTGTGTGTGTGTGTGTATGTGTGTACGTGCGTGCGTATGTGTGTTGTCGGTTTCAACAAAATTTTAAAAAATAAAAACTTTTTTCCCCGACCGGTCGGGATTAGGGTTGTGAGGTGTGGTTAGAGTTTATGAAAATAAATGTTAGCAATAAAAACTTTTTAAAACCAAGTTAGAAAAAAGAAAACAATTTACTTCCCCACAAAATTATCGTATTATTGGAGCACCCGATTCTTCTTTTTTTTTATGCGATGTAATAAACCATATTTTTGAGTAGGGTTGCCTCCTCTCTTTATTTTGGTTTGTATATTTTTCATGTTGCAAAAATGCTCCCGGGAGATCTTTTTAGGATTCTATAGGTTTGCTTTTTTTTCCACTTTTTATTATCTTCGAAAAATGTAAACAGGCAGTTTAGGATTTGAAAGGCATCATTAAAATGATAGTTCTTTCAACTTTATATTTTTATTTCGTCGTCTTCAAGTCCAATGTAAATAAGTTCTTGATGAGCCGTTCCTCTTAAATAATCCAATTTACCAAATTTACACTTCTAACGATTACTATGATATTGTCCATTGACTACTGTACACACTTTACTCCTTATCCTCGAGTGGCCTCTGGGGCTTGATAAGTAGTGATTCCTATATAAAATAAAAAAAATATTTCACTACTTTGATGGTGAATCTATAGTCAGTCTGTGCTGATTTTCCTTGCGATATTCGTTTTCAGCATACCTGAACACACTGAGGGTTGCCCCCTTTCATATGCCGCCTGTTTAAACATGGTCGCCAGTGATTTACATTTCAAAATACACGCATTAATAAAACTAGCTCCAAAACTAGTAGTCTGTCTGTCTGTGCTAATTTTCCTTGTGATATTCGTTTTCAGCATACCTGAACAAACTGAGGGTTGGCCCCTTTCATACGCCGCCTGTTAAAACTGTCCAAACATGGTCGCCAGTGATTTACAATTCAAAATACACGCATTAATAAAACTTGCTCGAAAACTACTTGTCTCAGCTAATTTTCCTTGCGATATTCGTTTTCAGCATACCTGGACAAACTGAGGGTTGGCCCCTTTCATACGCCGCCTGTTAAAACTGTCCAAACATGGTCGCCAGTGATTTACATTTCAAAATACACGCATTAATAAAACTTGCTCGAAAGCTATTCGTCTCAGCTAATTTTCCTTGCGATATTCGTTTTCAGCATACCTGAACAAACTGAGGGTTGTCCCCTTTCATATGCTGCCTGTTCAAACATGGTCGCCAGTGATTTACATTTCAAAATACACGCATTAATAAAACTAGCTCCAAAACTATTTGTCTCTTGTCTCTGAACGTTCTGGACTAATTCGTTTGGCTATCCGTATAGAACATCACCAACATGACCTCCCACAACACAAAGGTCAGCCTAGTCGCCGCAATCTGCCAAGTATTAACTGAGCTTTCACCACCGCTTGTTTAAAAAGCATGCTCTCACTTTTGAGCCCGTATCGAGGCGGTGATTGAGGCTGAAGGTGGCTACATTGGATGCAAACTCTACGACATAGTCAAGTTACCTGAATTCATTTTTTTTTCAGTAAACCTTTTAAAATAAGCTGTAGTATTGTTTCTTTGTGGCGTGTATTTGGTTTCAAAGGGTTCAATTCAACACGTATCGTATTTAATTTATATATATATATATATATATATATATATATATATATATATATATATATATATATATATATATATATATATAATGACTGGGTCTTAAGGAAAACAAACGTTGAAACTTGTTTGTAATAATGAAAATGATGTTATCTTCCATCTTATTCAAGAGAAACAGAGAGAGACTACGCTATACTTCTTTCTTCTTCTGACTCACCCACAGGAAAAACAGAGGATGCCTTTAACGAAGTATAAAGAAAGACGGCAGTGGTGCAACTTCGTCGGATAAAGTATAAGTGGTGAACTGCGTTGTCCGCTGAAATATTTTCTCTGTAAAGAAGCAAAGGCTTTCTATAGCAACATCAAACAAGCATATAGAACAAGAATCTTCATCTATATTTCCTTTAAAATCTAAAGATGGCTCTGTTTTTGCCAAGGCTACAGATAAGGAAGAATATTGTTTTTGCTAATACATCCTTTATATATGTCCATAATGTGAAATGTCTGACCCACTCTTTATATATGTCCATAATGTGGAATGGCTGACCCACTCAAATAAGACAGATGATGAGGGAACGTTCTGTTCTGATTTTGCGATTGCCTATGACCTAACTCAGATTGTTCACGCACCCACCCGTGTGCCTGATACTACTGGTCAGTATGCAAGCCTTCTAGACCTTTTTCTCACAACTTCCCCTGAGCTATGTTCATGTTCCGTTCTATCTCCCCTGGGATCCTTCGACCACTACGTTGTATCAGTTAAGATAAAAATGAAATGTAATAAATTTTTAAACGTACCGTACTATATATCGATACTCTATGGCTGACTTGGATAGCTTTCGTACATTCATATGTGATCTACCTCTGCATTCCATGTTTAAAAAGGAGATGTCCTTCATAATATCAGACCTGACGGAATGGTTAATTATAGGCATAGACCGATTCATACCATCTAAAAACTTCCAACAAAAACCTAATAGCCAGCTATGGTTCTCTCCAGAATGTGCTGCTGCCATTGCGCATAGAAATCACTTTTTCCATTGCTACCAACGTAATAGATGTACTAAAGCTGCCTTCAGGACTACCAGCAACCACTGTAAAAGAATAATAAAAAATGCAAAAGAAAGCTATATACTCAGTCCGTTAAATCCAAAGTAGCTGAGCAGCGGCTTGGTTCCCACCAGTTTTGGCAAATTGCAAACAGGATCCTGAACAGAAGCGTGCGTTCCATCCCAACCATCATCAATGGACCTGAGGTCATCTCGTCAGCATCAGACAAGGCCAAACTATTTGCCAAGAACTTTGCAGCTAATTCTAACCTATGTGACGAAGACCATCAACTCTCCGTATTTCCTCCTATAACACATCACACGCTATGCAACATACAAATATCTGTGCGTGGGGTTGCCAAGCTAATCAAGAACCTTGATTCCAGTAAAGCAACTGGCCCAGACGGCATTCTAATTATAGTGTTGAAAAAGCTTCAACCAGAACGTACCCCCCATACTTACAAAACTGTTTAAGCTTTACCTTAAGGAGAAATGCTTTCCAACACCTTGGAATACCTCGTCAGTATGCCCTGTATTTAAGAATTCAGGTGATAAGTCATCTCCCTCTCAGTACAGACCAATAAGTCTCCTGTGTGTCATGAGTAAGCTGCTGGAATCCATATTAAATAAAGAAGTGGTCAACCACCTTAGCAGAAATAACTTTCTTAGTGACATGCAATATGGTTCCCGTTCTGCTAGATCTACAGCAGATGTGCTAACGGTTATATCTCATAGGATTAGTGAATCTCTTGAAAAGGCTTCCTTTCTAGGGGCATTGCTCTTGACATATCAAAGGCCTTTGATAGAGTATGGCATAAGGGCGTACTTCACAAGATTTCCAGCTACGGTATTACTGGAAAGGTTTTCTCAATCATTAAATCATTTCTCTCTGATAGGCTAATAAGAGTAGTGGTTGATGGGCAGAAATCAGAGGCCCACAGTATTAATGCTGGAGTCCCCCAGGGGTCCATCCTAGGCCAAACTCTCTTCCTGATCTACATCAATGATCTCCCAAAACACATACTTAAATCATTCGTAGTCATCTATGCTGATGGCACGACCATCTATGGCAACACATCAAAGGCCGTAAATGACAAAGTTCTCTCTGATTCTCTCTCTTCTGATCTTGAGCGCGTGGTACAATGGGGGAAGAGGTGGCTGGTCACTTTTAATGCATCCAAAACCGAGCTTCTATCTTTACATCATCAACGCTCTGATCCTCATCTAGCATCAATTGAAATGGATGGCTCTCGTCTTGGGGAGGCTTCATGTTTTGACAAGCTTCTGGGGTTGACCTTTACTCCTGATCTGAAATGGAACACGTACATCAAATTTGTTGCCAGGGACGCTGGGAAAATGGTGGGATCCTTCTACCGCTCCAGAAGATATCTCACTACTGATGCAATTCTCTATCCGTATAAAAGCCAAGTACATCCAAAGATTGAGTACTGCTGCCACATTTGGGCAGGAGCTGCTAAAAACAGCATATCCTGCCTTGGCAGAGTACAAAATAGACTTCGTGGTTTAGTGGGGGATGCCTTTTCTCTTCCCTGCAACCTCTCTCCCACAGAAGAGACGTTGCGAGCCTGTCTTTGTTTTATCGTTATTTCCATGGCAGGTGCTCGTCTGAACTCCAATCCTTCGTCCCCCTCTCGCCAAGCTTTCACGAGAAATACCCGTCTGGCTGAAACTACTGTCAATAATTTCCCCCACTCTTTATCTGTGCCTAAATCCAAACGTAGATTCCATGAGCAAAGCTTCTTTCTTAGAACTGCACGCCAGTGGAACTCTCTGCCGCTTGCCTGTTTCCCACCTGACTACAACTTGGACGTCTTCAAATCCAACATAAACGAACTCCTGACAAACCGCCCCCTTAAGTAAGATACTCTTTCAAATCCCCGAATACTAATGATTACTACAATACTATCTCACTGATTACTGTACGCGCAATAACCCGTATCCCTGAGTGGTCTTCAGGCCTTGATAAATGGTTACCCCCATGTAAAAAAAAAATTAAACAGTAATTTCAATATTATTGAAGAAATGGTGGTTATCTACATCCTTAATGAGAAGTTAATACTTGAAAAGCACCAGGTTTTAATGGGACACCAATAAAGCGGTTGCATTTTGTCAGTGAAAATATTTATAAAGCAATGCCTCGTCTAAATCTTGCCGATAGTAATTTAACTTAATGCTAAGACAAAGAGAAAGAATATAAGTTAGAATATGGTGATTGAAGGTAAGATGCTGACAAATATTCAGTTTTATCAACTGCGTGTGCCTATACTCTGTGTATCGCTTTATTGCAGATCAATATTTTTTTTTAATTTGGAAATGGCTATGACACGCAGAGAATTTAAATTTGCTTTAACACTGAAAGAGCATAACAAGGTGCCCTATTTCCCGTATTCTTGTAGAATTTGAACAAATACTTTGAAAGTTCTGCTAATTTTTTCTATTTTCTGGTAATTTTAACTGTGTATCACTTTATTTCAACTGTCTAAAAGTGTATATTTTAGTTAATAAAACAATATTTTAACTTTATATTTCTACTATATGAAATAAAGGAGATATTTAGTAACAATATAAACCAAAAACAAGAACGAATTTAAATCACTCTGAATGCCTCTTGTCAACTGATGATGTCAATCGGCGGATTTGAGATTATGTGATGCTGTAGGAAACTTCCAAAATCTTCCTACAAAGTTCACCCTTTCGGCGAAAACTAAACACTTCCTTCGTAAACTTTCATATTTATTCGTTACCAGAGCTGCTAAATCCGGTTTATATTTGGGGAACAAGGTGGCCATGTCATCAAATTTTCGCCACTAAGACCTTTTTTTTTTTTTTTACAAGGGTGTCACCACTTATCAAGGCCGAGAGGCCACTCGAGGATAAGGGTTAATAGGTATACATTAGTCATTGTGATTTTAGTATAGTAAACAGTGGGAATTTTGAAACTTGGATAACTTAGGGGGACGATTCAATTAGAACTTGTTCACATTGGACTTTTTCTTTTTTTTTTCATAGGTATCAACTCATTATCAAGGCCAAGAGGCCACTCAAGGATAAGGGTTAAAGAGTGTACAGTAGAAATTGGACAATATGATAATCATTAGTAATGAAAATTTGGTAAATTTGATAACTTATATGGAACGGCTCATCAAGAACTTATTTACGTTAGACTTGAAGACAACCATATTGTAGTCAGCCGGAAAGCAGGAAAACGGAAGACAATTCCACAGGCGTGCAGTTCTAATAAAAAAGCTTTGTTCATGGAATCTACGTTTAGGTTTAGGCACAGATAAAAAGGCCTAAGGAGTTATGGTAAGATGTTGTAACCTTGACTGAGTGCGATGGCGCATTGTCGTGTATAAAATGTAATTTCCGGTGACGCACCAATGGAAGGTCCTCAAGCCATGGTGATAAATGCTCATTAAAAAATAAAATATGAGACTTGATTGACACTCGAAATGGTCTAATTACTTCGTCGCAGATTATTCCAGCCCTGCAATATGGCTAAAATTCAGTCTGGGTTTAGAAATAGTCTTAACATACTTTTCTCCGCTCTCCAATTAAAAATGTAAAGATGGCAAGGTATCGTTGTACCAATTTTTTATGGAACTAATGTTTTCGACGCCAGCTGTTGTGATAAATCCCGAGTATTCTTGGAAAATTTGGATGTCCTCTCCCTTTTGTGGAAACGTTGGGGAAGTTGCATATGAAGCCCCGATTAAACCACAAAAACCTTGACACTTCAAAAGCATGTGGACCCGATCTCATCCCAGCTGTGCTATTAAAAAAAGTACTCAGCCGAAGTAGCTCCAGTTCTCTCTAAACTCAACAACAAATTCCTAAATGAATCTTGCTTTCCGGGCTGTTAGAAAACTGCTTCTGTGGTGCCAGTATTTAAGAATTCTGGCGAAAGAACTGACCCATCAAATTATCGCTCCATTAGCCTCCTCCCACTTTTCGCCAAAATATTTAAGACCATAATTAACCATGCTCTAGTCTATCACCTTACAGATGCTAAACTTCTGACTGACCAACAGTATGAATTTAGACAAGGCCGTTCCACAGCAGACATCCTCACTGTAATCTCTGAACGTATATACCATTCACTAGACTAAGCGGGGGAAGGCAGAGCGGAAACTCTTGATATATCTAAGGCTTTTGAGAGGGTATGGCATGAGGGTCTCTTCAGGAAAATTAGATCGTACGGTATCACTGGTAGAATACTTAACATAGTTCAATCCTTCTTAGATAAGAGAAAAATCCAGGTTGTCCTCGACGGTCGAACATCTAAACAGTGTAATATAAATGCGGGAGTGCCTCAGGGGTCTATCATTGGACCTCTATTGTCCCTGATGTTTATAAATAACCTCCCCGACAAAATTGCCTCTGGGATGGGTATGTATGCTGATGACGCCACACTCTATAACAGGCATGACAGGAAAACAAATGAACACATATCTAACGAAATGGCAAAAACACTAGAGGATGACCTATTTATTGTTATGACTCTAATTTATATTATTTATTGTTATGACTCTAATTTATATTATTTATTGATATGACTCTAATTTATATTAATTATTGGTATGACTCTAATTTATGTTATTTATTTTTATGATACTAATTTATGTTATTTATTTTTATGGCCTTAATTTGCTAACTTATGTTATTTTTGTCGTTACACTAATTTATGTTCGTCATTTCGTTTGATATTTGATAAATAATATCGTTTAAAGTTGTGTGAGTTTTATGGGGAATGAAAATTAAAAACTCATGGATGAATACATTTGTAAATCAAAGTTCCAATTATATTAACTTGAGAAAATGTTGTTTTTATTTCCAGTTTTTTTACATCTTAATCCTTCATCGATGGCGTCAAATCGATACCGATTACTTTTCCAATGTGGTGTATGTGAATCGCAATTAAACCAAACTTCCAAGACTTTACCATGTCTTCATAGTTTGTGTAAATCATGTTTCCGCAACACATTAGAAGATGGAGGGACAGAAGGCAAATGTCCGCAATGTGGTGACGAATTTCACAATTATAAAAGCTTGACCCTTTCACCTATTTTGGCCAATGAATTAAAACGTCAACGATTATCATCGTCCAAATGGCAATGTGACACATGCATGGATGAAAACGACTCATCAGTAGTAGAATATTGGTGCATCCAATGTCGAAAATTGTTCTGCAACAATTGCATGCAATTCCATAATAAACTCCTTAACAAACACATTTCAAAAAACCTGGCCGAAATGAAGAGGGTTGACGCCATTGAAATGATGATGGGGAAACAATGTTCGCTGCATGAAAAAGCGCTAGAATTGTTTTGTAACAATTGTAACATGTGTTATTGCAGCATATGTAACGAGCCTCACTCGACTGACTCCAGCAACAGCAACTGTATGAACGTAGCTCCATTATTAGTGAAGGAAGAAACTTTAAAAATGAAAACTCAAGTTCCAAACCTGGAGAAAGAAATGAATGAATTTAAGGAATTATTGCAGTCATCAAATGAAAATGGTTTCAAGTATACTGATGAATTAGATCTTGAATGCGAATCTAAATGCAAGGATGTTTGGATAAAATATGAACAGATCGTAGAAAATGCAAAGTTGGATGCTTTGGATCTGTGCCAAAAGATAAGACAAAAAACAGCAGAAGAAGTAAAAAAATGGCAAAATATTTTTGATAAAAATACAAGAATTCTCAAAGAAGTTGAAATCTGGTTGCTGAATTTACAGCATTTGCTCCGTGAAGATCACCAAGATCGAGAGATCTTGTGTGGATTAAAACTGTTGACATCAAGACTTCCATCACGGCACCATAAATGGATGCGACTGAATGAAACATGTGAATTGTGTTTCACATTACCTGACTGGTGGCATCAAGCGATGGAACCATTGGTCAGCAGACAAATCCCATCAGTATCTTGTGTTCGGAAAACAATTCCTGTAAAAAAACTTGTAAAAGAAAATCAATGGATTCTGCCTGGATCAAAATCGCGCGACATTAATGCTATTTTAATCAACGAAATAGATGGTCAAATTTTTTTGTGTGATTCAAAAAATAAATCAATAATCGAAATGAGTGAAATCGGACAATTTGTGAGTGAATTTTATTTGTCTGATAAAGAAAATCAAAACTTCAAACCTCTTGACATGTGTTCAATTTCATGCGAAGAATTTGTTGTCTGTGGAATTGGAGAAAATAAACTATTTTTTCTGAAAAGAATTGAAAATGATCCATTTTTACAAATACAAAAAATCGTTCCAACAACAAGAGAATTTTATTCCGTGTGTGTAAAAAACGAAACAATTTTTACTTGTGATGCGGACTTCGGAATTCATTCCTTTACGCAGAAAGGCGTAGAAATTAAAACAACAACAAATGAAGGACTGGGTAAGTCAAGGAATTATCCGCGAATCTGTGTTGATGTCTCCAGTGGGAAATTCTGGGGTTCAAGTTGTGATCGTTCTGAAATATTTTGCTTCAATTTGGAAGGTGAAAAAATTGATTCGTTTAAGAAAGAAAATAAATTGTTTGATATTAGTTCGACTGAATTTGGACAATTTTATTGTAATTTTGACGGAATTTTTTCTTTTTTTCCACAAAAACTCATTTACAAAATCGGGAAACAATCCAACATATATTTTCCACGTTTGTTAGTTTTTAGAAACAAAATGTTAATAGCTTTCGAAAATCGTGGAGAATGGACAATTGAAGTTTTAAAAATATTTTATTAAAAATGAATTTTAAACTTTAACACATTTGAATGCTTCAATATATTATACTAGCTGTACCTGACATGCGTTCCTGTGGCTCAATTTGGTGTAACGGAAAAGTCTAATAAAAAGGGAAAATACATAGTACAGCAATGGATTCCCTAAAAAAATAAAAATAAAAAAGGCGAAAATGTAAAAAGAAGTGGTAGTCTTGCAGTACGTAATGGTGTGATTTGTGTTTTTATTTAATGTAAAATGTTTAATCATCTCGAGGAACACATTGTTTAAGGATGTATTTGGAGAAGACAAATTGTCGCGGACTCTGGCGAATGTGTTAACTTTGGGTAAATAATTTAAAAACTATATAAAACAGTGTACGATTCTTTTAGTTTGAATTGGCTTTCCCGAACGTAACGTAAGCAACAGCATTTTTATGTTTGAAGTAAATATATAGCAAATGTAATTTCGATAACGAATAAGAAGCATTCATAAATGTTAATTTAAACACGTGCATATTTCTTTAGTAAAGAAAAAGCAATCCTATTTTTCGGATCTTAATCGGACCTTTATCGGGTTCTTTATTTTGTTTTTGTTTTTCAATTGGAATGCAAGTAATTTCCGGATATAAATATGTAAAAAAAATGTAAATAATAAAGTGGTCATAGTTAGATTCCCAGGTTAGAGTAGTCCAAAGCGGAACTAAAAACCGAATAGTCGCGCAGTTTCTGTTTATTTTTTTGATTTTCAAGTGTAATGCAAGTAATTTCACGATATCGTAGCGTTGTAATAGTAATTTGTAAAAAATGGAATGTTTGTTTTATAAAAAAAAATGTGTAGTTGAAAGCACTAATAAGTGAAGCTCATAGTAAGATTCCTCGGTTGGAGTCGTCAAAACCGGAAGTAAAAACCGAGTAGTCTCGCAGTGTGCGTCTTACGATAAAAAAAATGCAAAATATACCAATCCAATCTTAATCGGACGATGAGCGCATTCGTTATTTTTGTTGTTGTTTGTTTTTGTTTTTAAGTGAAACGCAAGTAATTTCACGATATCGTTGCGTTGTAATAATAAATTGTAACTTAGGAAGTGTTTGTTTATTTTAATAATAACGTTTTAGTGGGAAGCAGTAATAAATTAAGCTATTAATCAGATTCCTCGGTTAGAGTTGTCAAAACCGGAAGTAAAATCCGAGTAGTCCCGCAGTGTGCGTTCTGCGGTAAATAAAAAAACAAAAAAGAAAAAAATGTTAATCGGACCGTAATATATTTTATTTTTTTATGGGAGAAAAGCGAAAGAAAGAGGAAAAAAAGAAAAAAATGGCGTAAATAACCCTTTACGATTCCAAACCGGTGTTTATTCGTACTGTTCCTTGTGGACGCATTTTCAGCGGTGTTAAGTCGGAGCAAGAGTAGGAGGAATGTATTAGAAAGAAAAGATTGTACAACTTCCATTGATTCTAACCGAATTTGGCAGTGAACTCTCACCGGAAAAAATATAGGGATATACGGTTATCGAGGAAGTGTAAGGTTAATAGGCCTATAGCACACCTCAGATACTGTGCTGTAGTTTGTGCACATTATATTTGCATGTAATGTCTTGATTTTTAATCCTATTAAGGTCCAACTCATACGGGAAAAAATAATTTCATTTTATTTACATAGAGAAGAGAAGAAATAGAAGAAGATAGAATAGAAGAAGATAGATAGAAGAAGAAGAAGAAGAAAGATAGAAGAAGAATAGAAGAGAAGAGAAAAAGAGATAGAGAAGATAGAATAGATAGAATAGAATAGAAGATAGAATAGATAGAAAAAAGATAGAAGATAGATCATTTTATTTACATAGATAGATAGATAGATAGATAGATAGAAGAAAGAACATAGATAGAAGAAGATAGAGAAGAGATTATATAAAATAATGAAATTTTAATTTTTATTCATATTTTTCACTTGTTTTTTTTTATTGAATCGTATCTTTCAATGAATAAAAGAATTAAAAAAAAAAACAATTGCTTCCATCTTATAATTCTGTGATCATCAATATTTGACCAGATTTTTTTTTGCTGATTTGTTCTTCTAATGTAAAAAAATGCAATGATCATTTATTGGTACAGATTGAGTAAGCGTTGTTTGTACCAGTAAGGGATACATCTTTAACAATCAGTCTAATATGAGACGTTGAGGTCAAGCTTCGAAATGCTTTTTCTCAGTTCCAGGGGGCTCACGCTCTCGGGTTTTAACTTATCTTTGAGAATCAATTAGTATACTGCTGACCGCCTGGATATCTCCTACCGGGGAATATTGATGCGGTTACCCAGACATATTTATTAGGTTAGAATGCATTTCACTTACTACAATGCCTGTTCAAAACATAAGGTAACTCCAACGCGCGCCATAGTTTTAGCCCCCTGTATGTAACACGATGTA